>NC_135175.1:36991668-36994168 GCF_041146795.1 Maylandia zebra | reverse complement strand
CACGCGCACACACACACACTGTCACAGAGGTACACACACACTGGGAGGTGTCTGTCAGGTGTCTCTTCCTGTTGAAAAAGAGTTCTTCTTCCACGTGGTTGCCAAGTTGTTCACTGTCATCATCATCGGGAGCCCTGAGGTCCTTGGGAAATGGTAAATGGCCTGTATTTATATAGCGCCTTACTAGTCCCTAAGGACCCCAAAGCGCTTTACATATCCAGTCATCCACCCATCCACACACTGGTGATGGCAGCTACATTGTAGCCACAGCCACCCTGGGGCGCACTGACAGAGGCGAGGCTGCCGGACACTGGCGCCACCGGACCCTCTGACCACCACCAGTAGGCAACGGGTGAAGTGTCTTGCCCAAGGACACAACGACCGAGACTGTCCAAGCTGGGGCTCAAACCGGCAACCTTCCGATTACAAGACGAACTCCCAACTCTTGAGCCACGATCGGCCTAGAACAGTGATGAAGAGACAGGACAGTTTGACCAATCAGAACATGTTTTAGGTAAACGTTATCCTCTTCATCTGTCTGTCAGGTTCCTGCAGGAGACCACGGCTGATTGGCTGAAGAAGTTCAAGGGCTCAGGTGTTCCAGTTGGGCCAATCAACAGCATTCAAGAAGTGTTCTCCGAGCCACAGGTCAGTGACGACACTCATCCTCCGTCTGTGGTTGAGTGGAGTAGGGCTGGGCAATATGGCCTAAAATCCATATCACGGTATAATTTGAAGCATGTGCTGTAACGATATATATCGCAATATATTCTTTTCTTGTGTGTAACATATTTAACACACTATAAGGCACACTTAAAATCCTTTAATTTTCTCAAAAATCGACAGAGCGCCTTATGTATGAATTCTGGTTGTGCTTACTGACCTCGAACCGATTTTATGTGCTACACGGCGCTCACAAATCTGTCAAAAAATGTTTACGACTTTGCTAAGCTACGAAGCCGCACCGCTTGATGGATTGTTGGACCATTACAGCTACCGTAGTCAGGAGCCTTGCGGAGTAACCTGGGTCCTAAACTCCGTCAGGTTCAGGTCCCAAAGCCAAACGAACACTGCAGCATCACTGAGAGTTAAAAACTGTCTAAATTCTTTCATCTTTAATACAATGATCAGCGTTGCAGCTTTACCAGGTGTAACAATTAAGTTTAACTTCCAGGCATCCATGAAAACAGGATTCATTAAATTTAACGGAGTTAGAAGTTAGCAGGAAGTTAGCTCGCTAGCTTCCACCTAAACATGATATAGCATGTTCTGACTGAGAGATTTGTGAAAAATTCAAACGTACAGCTCTGCTGTCACTTCAAACATGGATGAAGACAGAAAACTAAACAGCAGTGACGTTTGTAGGGTTACTGAAGTTGGGCTAGCTGGTAGATAATGATGTGCTATGTGAGCGCTAGCTACACAGCTATGTTAGCATAATAAACACAGTGAAGCTGGAGGATGAACGCTAACTTTTTTCCACTCGATAAAAGTTAACGTGAAGGTTCCTGATGGTTAGAGACAAATGCAATCGCATGGCAGGAAGCTGTAAACGGACCAAACTTCAGTCAGAACAACTGAGATAATCCATCCACAATACGAGGTTAGTCATTCATATACTGCAACAACACGGGAATAGAGCAGCTGTGTTAGAATACAGCATTAATGAATCAATGGTACAGAAGTGGAGGAAGCACAGTTTCTGGCTTTCCTCATATTCCAAAACGTGCTTCGTCTCTTTGCTTTTACTGTCGCCTGGCAGCATGTACAGATGATATTGTTTGCGGCTGCTGCAATGCTTTTGATCGAAACAGGCGCAGCTTGATGACACCATCAACATGCGCTATCGCGGTAGAGCGGTATAGTCAAAATCTCTACCGTTGGCCAAATTCACACTGTTTATACCACCCACCCCGCATGGAGGCTGGAGCGGATCAGATGAGTCAGGTTCAGCTCACACAAAGACGATTATCACGCGTGAGCGACTACCATGGACCCACGGGCCGCTGATAAAGATGTGAGGTGTAGCACGTGATACGGCGTGTGTCAGTATGAGTGCGTGAGTGTGTCTTGTGCAAACATGAATACCTTGAGCAGGTATGGCGATTGTTTCAGCTGATTGAATGATCAATATCTACAAACATCTGGCTATGATTAAGCTCCAGCTGTTCCTCCAGGGCAGTGCAGACTCAGTGTCTGTGAGGGTCACCTGAATGCTGTAGAGCACCTGTGTGTGTGTGTGTGTGTGTGTGTGTGTGTGTGTGTGTGTGTGTGTGTGTGTGTGTGATGGATGCTCAACTGTCTCCATATGAATTAAAAACACATTAGTCACAGATTACACAACTCAGCCTGTTACACACACACAGCTCCAGACTGGTTTGTGTGTGTGTGTGTGTGTGTGTGTGTGTGTGTGTGTGTGTGTGTGTGTGTGTGTGTGTGTGTGTGTATAGAAGTGACAGAAACACGAATGGCATGAATCACTCTTTATGTCTTTTTTTGT
>NC_135175.1:36951668-36986668 GCF_041146795.1 Maylandia zebra | reverse complement strand
GCTGAAAGAACAGAAAGTAGAGACGCTGTGAGGGTCAAAGTTCAGTTTGTGGTGCAGGTGAATCCCACGACATCAGATTGGACCAAGTGGGTGGTTAAAGCGTGGATACTGAGCTCAGAGCAGACGCTTGTGTGGCTGCTGAGGGCTGGCGCAGGGAGACTGAACACAATTAAAGTTCAGTTAGTCTCCCATGTTGGTGTGTTTACCATATCTGACTGTAATCATAATCAGAGTGCCGGGATTTATCACCCGCTCTGCATGATAATGTCTTCGTTCTGGAACTGACTTCTCCTCCAGCTTCCAGCGAGGAGCTGGATGAACCTGACTGTAAGGCTGTATGTGAGGGAAACCAGCAGCCATCCCATAATCCCATTAAAGAAGAAGATGAGTCCACTGTAGAGCTGCTGCTTGGTCCACACAGCAGCTCCTCATCAGGATGGTCAGAGGTCATCATCCCAAACCTGGAAGTGATCGGGAAAGACGCTCGGCGCTGGTGGACGGCCTCTCGCTCGCCCATCTGTCTCACCGCCTCTCTGTTCGTCGAGCTTTGAAGGCGCATGATGATGATGATGATGATGGTTCCTCACTGTGCCTGTCCTGGATCACGGTGCAGGTTCATGTTCTCACTTACTTTGATGGAAAAATCAATCTGGTCTTAGGAGGTCAAGGGTCAATGCTGCCTAATCCTTGAATATGAGGAACAGCTGAGTTTGTGTTCAGGCCAGTGTGCTCAGTGATGTCACTAAAGATTTCTGACATCATAAAGGGCTTTTTGCATTTCTTTTTGGGCTTCTTAGCTGCACCGTCTGCTGGAGTCTCTGCAGGAACCAAAGCTCCACGCTCTCATTTCTTTCTTTTGATCTTATGAATGAATTTTGTCCACAAACAGGAAAAAGTTTTGTTTATTGAATAGTTTAAAGGTGCTGAAAGCTCACACAGATGGAGGAACAGGTGGGATTCATCAGCAGATCTATGAGAAGTGCTTAAATGAGATCGATGAACCTGAGTGGAACAAATCTGATGATGTGACATCAGCTGACAGTCCTTTCAGTTTATTCTCTTCATCATTTCTCTGTTTGAGTCCAGGCTGTGATGTAAATGGCCTCTGTTTGTATAGCTTTACTTGGTCCCTAAGGACCCCAAAACGCTTTGCACATTCAGTCATCCACCCATTCACACACTGGTGATGGCAGCTACATCGTAGCCACTGCCGGACACTGGCGCCACCGGCCCCTCTGACCACCCCCAGTAGGCAACGGGTGAAGTGTCGTGCCCAAGGACACAACGACCGAGACTGTCGGAGCCGGGGCTCGAACCGGCAACCTTCCGATTACAAGACGAACTCTCTCTCGTTCCCTTATAAACTCATATTTTGGCGTCTTGAAGTCCTCACGGACATCTTTACCTCCTCACGGTCTCTGTCTCTGCCCTCCTGTTGCTCGCCCTCGTCCCCCCCCTCCCCCCGGAGGCCGACACTCACCGACCTTGTTTTTATGACTGCAGACCCTCCGGCCATGTATCTGTCATGCTGTCTGGGCAGCGTCCAGGTCCTGCAGAAAACATCCAGCTAAATATGGCTTTAATATCCTGACTACTGGAGGTGCGCTTGATTTATCCCAGCTGAAACCTAAACAGCCTCTGAAGTGGATACCTAACATGTAAGATCAGATAAATGAGCCCCTCCTCAGGCTGAAACCACCCACCTCTGGCAGCACCACGTTTTACTCCCCACTTCACTAAACAGAGCCTCACAGACTTTACCCTCCAGCCCCGACCACCTACAGTCCTACAGCCTGGGAATTGAACCCTAACATTAGTGACTTGCTCATGTTGCTGCATTGTTCATGCTTCTGTTTGGGAAACGGTCTGATACTGCAGGAGCTGTCAGTTCTGAAGCACAGCCTCTGTAGCTTTGGCTGCTGTCCTGATTTATTGGCTTAAACAGGAAATGAAACTTTACCTTTGGGATGTTCGTACTCTTGGTGGAGATTTGGACTCCCAGGCTAAGCAGCCCTGCTCCCTTTACCTTGCCCTGCTTTGTAAAGCTACCCAATGAGTGAGTACAAGCTTTGATCAAAGGAAACAGCTTCCACAGCCACGACGGACTGTAACTGAAACATTTAACTCCACTGTCTCTGGGTTTACACCGACTCTGGGGAAGAGAACTCAAACAACGCAGTATCTGCTCTGGCTGATGTCACTGCTCTGCTCCTCCACAGTAGCAGAGCCTCCGTCGGCGCCTTAACCTGTAATGGTTTGATCAGAAGAAATGCAAAGTTTCATCTCCTGTTAGTTTCAAGAATCCAGTTGTTGGATGCTTTTTGCCACAAACGTTCAGCACTAACAGCCAATGTACCGACGTCAGCCTCAATTACAGTAACTTTTCTGAACTTGTGATTTTTCGTACCTTTCTGCAGGACACGTCCTGTCGTTGAATCTAACATCTCAGCAGCCAACAGTCACAACCAGCTTCTCCTGCGTTGGCAGAGTCTCAGTTTGTGGGTCTTTTCATGAAAAAGGTTTGTGCAGGGAGACAAACAGTGATCTACAGCTGTTGATGTGTTTTTGGTGAAGGACTGAGCTGAATCTTGGCAGGTTAAACACACAGTGGTGCCTGTTGACAACTTGCTTGATGGAACATGATCCTGAACCCCGTCAAGTCTGAGTGATAACCAGACTTTTTACACATGTGAATCCTTTCTGGGAGTCTTCCTCGCTCAGTTGTTCACTGACGATGAAGCAGCTCTGGGAAACTGAACCTCTGATGCTTTTAACGTGTTTCTCTTGGGAAGCGGAGCTCGGAGCCTTAACCCTGGATGGGAGGGATAAACTCTCCACGGTGTTGTCAGGCCAACCTTAAACAGCGCAGTTTTAATTACTCGCTCTGGCACTGAGCTACAAGAGTTTATCTTTTAATTCATTCCTTTGCTCCATTTTGTGGTTGAAATGCAGTGTTTCTGTCATCTTTAAAGCTCTGCATGTCTTTGTTTGGACATGAGTTCCCCAAATAAGTTTTATTACTGTCTGGAAATTGTCAAATAATGCCATAAAAAATGCTGCAGAAGAAGTCGCTCTTCCAGTGAACATTCCTGGGAAACAGGCTGAGCTGAAGGTTGGAAGGATTAAAGGTGTGAGGACAGACGGAGAGCTTCCTCTGACGTCACGTCAAACCTTCAGCATCTCCAGCTGCCAGGTGTTGGACATGAAGGTGAAATAAGAGATAATAATGTCAGAGTTTGTTCGTATTTATGAGTATATCTGTTTCTGGGATGGATGGATCAAAGCGTGGAGAGACCTGCAGGCCCTGATCTAGTTTACCTTAGAGAGCTACGCTCAGACACATTTATGGGAGAGGCTGTGTGAACTGAGTGGATTAAATAAGGCTGGAAAATACCTGAAAGTAGAGTCACAACGATGCTCGATCACTTTCTACAGAGTCTGATGTATGAAGTGGAAACAGCTGAAACCTGTTTCCGCTCATCTGTTTATGCAAAGTGCTGTTACATCACGCTTTTGTGGTCATATCACATCACCTCGGTGACCAGGGGATAGCAACGATGCAGGGAGAAAGTCTGAGAGAGCAGTGAGCAGGAAGTTTGTCGTGAGTTTGTTTCAGGATGAAATTCATTTAAAGTCTCGCCGCTCTCGAGGCTTCCTCCAGGTCACGCAGACCTGCCCGTCAGTTCCCAGATAACCCGGATAAGCCGCAGGCTGACAGCTGAACGCGGCTCGGGGGAAATATATTTCTGCTCTGGATGATCGGTGGGCTGATGTGATGAATGTGTGGGGAGGATTTCACTTTCCACCAGCTCAAAAAACCCCAGTTAATAGTTCCAGTAACAGCCAATCACGTCGAGCTTTTGTTGCTGTGTCCGTTACTGTCAGACTCTGTCAGGTAGGCTGTTTTGGTGTGTTTGGAACTTTTATGGATGTTTCCATGTTCATGTCTGTACGTACAGGAAGTGCATCGTCTTTTGTTTTCACTTACCTGATGAGACGAGCTCTGAGCGCGCTCCTGCTGTTGGTGTGAAGCGCCCGCTCAGGGCGTGGCCCGCTCAGGGCGTGGCCCGCTCAGGGCGTGGCCCGCTCAGGGCGTGGCCCGCTCCGAGGACAGCGGCAGGTGGGGAGCATGACTGGATGGTACACCTGTCAGACTGTGGTGCAGCTGTCCTCAGGTGAGCTCGAGTAGACAGAAACCTGTCAGGAAGCAGAAAGCGACGAGCTTGCAGAGGCTCGTGATCCTCATGATTGTGACTTTTTTACGTCTGAGGTGTCAGGTCAGTGACCCCGGGCTTCACTGACCTGTGGCGTCCAGGCGTTCACAGCGACGTCGGCTCTTTGTATCTTTGTGGTTCACCTGCTGATTGCAGGTCAGTTTGACCCTGCTGCTGAGGAGCTGTTGCAGCAGTCCTGCTGCTCAGTGTGAGAGGAACCCAACGCCCACACGTGTGGCCACGCGCTCGGCTCACGAGCCGATCTGTGTGCTTCTGATGATGATGTTGGAGCTCCGCAGGTCTCTGGTTGATGATCACATGATCAGCTGTCCTCAGACTGAGGATGATGGTATTTCCACTCTAACTGGTCAGTGACCAGCTGGTCCATAGGCCTGTGTGACCTGTGAGGCTGAGATGACATGAAGCCCTGTGTTTTACACTCCTCTTGTCTCACAGTCGTGTGTTATTTCCTACTAAACACCGAGTTTAAACTCTCAGCTTCTGAAGTGGAGCTAATGTTGCTTTGTGGAAACTGATCCTAGATTAACAGCTGAGGTCCGCCTGCCTTCAGCCTGGAGCTGAGCTGGGTGTGAGTTACTCTCTGCACGCTGTCAGACTCATGTACACGTTATTTCCCTTCCTGTAACTTTCCTCCGTGTTTTGTTTTTGAGTTTAACATCAGCCTGAGTTTGGAGATTTGACTCATTTCGATGTGAATACCAGATGGTTTGCTTCAGCTCGATAAACAGACGTGATGCTCCTGTAGCTCGGTGACGTCAGCACAGCTTCGTGTGTCCTCTCAGGGGCTTTTAGGTGGTTTGGAAGACGCTCGCCCGTCCTCCTCCTCTGCTCCCAAACGTATTTTTTTAGCAGATAAATCGTGTGTCTCACGATGAATCGCTGTTATCAGAGGCAGCGCTGAGTCAGCAGGGAGAGCTTCTCTCTGCTGCGAGTCCTGAGTAAGCGCACGTGTAGCTGCACGCTGCGGGCTTCGGTCGTAACTTCCTGCTCCGGAGGATGTTATCTGTCTGCTCCTGGGTGGTACATCACAGATTATGGAGAAAAACCGAACTGACTGGCTTAACAAGGACAACGCGACCCAGACGTGGGAGAACGCCGACCTTCATCCGTGCATTTACAGTAAAGACGACTGAGACAAGTGTTCTTCATTAAAACTCCTGTTTGTGTAAATCGGATGCAGCTGGACTTGTTACACAACGACGACATTTGATTGATTTTAATGATGAAATAATTCCTCCAGCTCCGAGCACAGAGAGCGTTTAGCCTCCAACGTGTCAGAGGGAGGTGTTTCCCCGCTCTCGTCTTCATGCGCAGAGGGCTGAACGCGACGGCGGCGTGGCTCGGCGTCCTGCTTCTCCTATGGCGCTCGCTCATATTTCCAGACGTGTTTTCAGGCTGCTTTTGGGAAAAGACGACAATCTTTCGTATTTGTTGACAAAACATGACAACTCATACTCTAAATGATGTGTGTTGGCGTACGCTTAGACACGAGAAATGCTGTTGCTTTGAAAACAGTTGGGACCACCGTCTCAGACTCGAATGTTTCCATCTGTCAGGCTGTCGAGGACAAACCTGATGTCAAACTTTATCAAACACCAAGTGCTCTCAGGTGGACACAAGGACTCTTCATGTATGCTGAAGTTCATCATCATCATCATACTGTAGGGATCATGTATGATTGTGTGTTCTCTGAAGTTTGGACCAATCCTGATGAAACCCTGCAGAGGGCGCTGTCAGTGCCAGCGTCCATACAAACTACTCAAACTTTAAAGACGGCGTCAGAGTGGCGATAATTTATGTGACATCATCACGACATGAGACGCATTATGAAGCATCAGTCTATAATTCATCATTGTTTATGTTGTTGTAATAAACGCTGTGTTGCCTGTTTTTCTTTCTCTGTGAGGTTCTGTGACTCATGAGAGGAACGCTGTGCTGACAAAACAGATGGAACGACGGTGATCGAATATATTTCTCACAGTTTTAGCGATCAATCAAGCTCTGCAGGCAAACCCCACCTGTGTGAAACGAAGAGTAATAAACTGAGACACAACGTCGTGTGAAGCAGTGCGGGATCATGGGAGTGGTTCACCAGTGTCATGCATCACAGTTCGTTGGTCCAGCTGGTCAGCGTGGGCACAGTCAAACCCACGGTCGCGGCGTTCGTAGATGAAGGGCAAAGTGTTTTCAGTCCACGAACATTAGTGTGATGATTTTAAACGTTAGTGTCTGCGCTCGTGGGTTTGCTGTCAGCGCTCTGACGGTATTTTACCTCAGCTTCATCAGCGACCTGCTGAGAAGTTCACCCGAATCAGTCGGAGGCTCACAACGAACCAGATGAGCAGGCGGGGACATTCCTGGGCTTTCCCAAGTATTTTTCTCAGGAAGCTGGAACAGTTTTGGAAAAATACTCTGATCTCAGTTCCTGGTGTTCTGCCTTCACTTAGACGTGAGAGCAGCTGCAGATGCAGAGCGGTGAAGTCGGTGTGTTCTGAAGCTCCTCGGTGTTTGTGAAGTGACTGACTGCTCTCTTTTATGCCGAGCGTCCCCCCTGGTTTGTCTCTGTCCCTGTAATTCCAGCAGTTTGTTCCCTTCAGTGATTGCGGCCTCTCTGTGGCTGCTGACAGAGCGAGGGCCTGAGCACGTTTCTTTCTCTGTCCACAAAGACTCTTGAAACTCAATTAGAGGAGGAGTCGTTCCAGGCCCGCCGTCTCCTGACAGTAATAGCTCTTATCATCTGCGGGACACGGTGACAGATTTATTCCTCCGAATGAGACCCTCCTGCTTCTCTGTGTGTGTTTTGGAACCTTTGATTGGATCCCGGTGATGTTTGAAGATGAACTCTGCTCCTCAGGTTTGGCGTTGCCAGGTTGGAGCTCGTCACTGCATTTAAACATGGAGGAGGTTTAGCAGCCTGAGCTGTTTCACTAATGAGGCTGAAGTAAACACAAACAGCTCTGAGGACACGCGTGTGTTATTGGTCATGTTATACTGTTTCATATGAACTGTAGACAGGCACAGAGGGGAGGGTGAGGTGAAGGAACGCCATCCAAATGAGCTGAAGGACGAGGACCAATGAATGGGCCTAATGTAGAATAGGTTCATTATCATAACCTCTGCTGCCAGATGTCAGCTACCTGCCAACAGGTGTGATCTGACACTGCAGACGTGGGAGTGCTGCACACCAAGAGAGGACAGTCTGCTTTTTTAAATGGCTGCTACGAGTTCATCAGCAGGAGGCGGTTCCAGTCTGTCAGACTGGACCTGGTTGGCTGCTTTTCCTTCTTCTGTCAGGCTCAGGTTCCAGAGCTGGTCTAGCTATACTCCCACAGCTGGAGATGCTAAACGGGGACACTTTCAGAAACTAGCAGCTGTTGTTTTTTGAATGAGTTATTAGATTATTAAGCTTTTAAAAGAAGAACTGTGTGTTTGCCACATTAGGGGCAAAGTTTCATTCAAGGCCTGAAGAAAACCCGACAGCCAAGGTCCCTGCTGAAAACCCCAACCAGTAGCTGAGGGTTGCTTGAGGGTGATTGCCTGTAGTTTGCATGGACTGAATAACAAAACTTTTACTTTGAAGGGCAGCGTTGTCCATGCGCAGGTGGTGTCACAGGTTACTTCCTGTAACGTTAGCGTCTTCCATGCAGACTACAGGAAGCAGCACGCTCTGAATGACGACCTCACATTGTGGCCGTCAGGAAGGCTGGTGTTTAACCCTCTGTGACCCGACCTACCTGTGCAAGAGTCTCTGGGTGTGGCTGAGGCTTAGATGCCATTGTCTACCTGACGAGGTGTGGAGGAAGGCGTGTCTCAGGTTGGCTGTGGAGACGCCACTTCTCGCTTTCATTCTCTCGTGTCAGTCTCCTCTAACCCCACCTACAGCTAACCCTGAGTGGGTGTTACCTGTACCCTGTAAATGATGTGATGTCAGTAGTTTACCTGCGTCCACGTCACACTGACACCAGACACAGCAGGTGATAAGAAAAGGCTTCTTCCAGAATCCACATCGAAGGTATGAATATCTTTTTGACATGTGAGATAACCTGAACCCCGACGTGATTTTTTATTGTCATCATTTTCATTGTGGCTCTAAGTGTCATTACGTGACATTTACATGCTGCCAAAGGCTTTGCACAGAAGAGAGAAGTAGAAGTTAGAAACATCTCGGAGTTGAGGACGTTTCACCGTCTTTAAAGGGAATAGTTGGATTGGGAGGCCGTTAATAAAGCATCTCAGTGATGTAGTTAAAGTTTGACTTGTTTTAATCACTTCCTGCTCTGTGACATTTGACTGAAGTGTGTTTTTTAAAGGACAGGTTGGCTTCTCAGTCTCCGTGACGCAGGAGAGTAAATGAGTCCTGACTGATCTGAGGTCAGGCGAACCTCGCGTGGTGTTCGTGTGTCGGCACATAGTGAGCGTTTAAAAGCACTCTGACTTCCTGATGCTCCCAGCGCGTCCTCTTGTTCTTCATTTACAGCGACAGCATTCTTATCGTCGGCCCCATTTCGCCGCTCGCTGCCGTACAGCCTGTTCCCTCTTCACGGTAATTGCCATCCATCGCTGAGCGGCCGAGCTGTTTATTTCTGAAGACACTTGTACCTCGAGTGCCTCCTTAGAGAAAATCGCCTCTCAGTCACGACGTGTTCAAGCCTCCGGTTCAGCTCGCCGTGAGCCTCTCGACAGTGAAGGACCGTTGACTGAGCTCTGATGAAGTAAACAGCAGCTTATTCAAACGACGGTCATTCAGGAAGTCAATCAGAGCTCAGATAGCTTTGTCTTAGTGCTGCAGTGTACACCGGGTCAGCTTCTGATCAGCCAATCACAGGATTACAGGATATAAAGAGTTTACTCTCAAAGGTAACCTGGTCACAGTAGTCTGCAGTGTAACTCGGTCTGAGGAGGACGATGTCGGGTTCTGCACTTCATTTTCTCTGAGTTCTGCACAGATTTATGATGTTTATTCATCAGGTAATTATTTCCTAATTTTCTGACTGAGTCGTGACTCAGACGGAGGTCAGGAGGTTAGAGAGTCGCAGCCACGGCGCCCTTTGGCTCTCGCTGCCTGAATGTTGATGAACTCCTGACGTCAGCTGAGACACGGCGCGGTCATGACGGACAAAAACGAGTCGAGGAATTTTGTGATTTGTCACTTTCGGCTTCATTAATCATCCATCGTGACAGCTGTTTGGGTTTGAATCCAGGTCAGAGGGGTGTTTCCTCGCATCCTGGAAACACCTGGAAGACTTGGAATTACTTAAAGCTGCTTTCAAGGAAGGTTTATTATCTCCGTCCTTGAGTTTCCACCTGTTTGCCTTAGTCCTGACGCAGATGGTACAGGTACAGGTAAACCTTCACAGCACCACAGAGCTTTAAATCTGGTATCCATGGTGATGCTGAGGGGTGGGTACACCTGCAGCGGCGTGTTTAATGTCAACCAGCAAAGACTGAAGGTCAAGCAGGAGGCAGAAGAACCAAGTAAAGCTGAGGTCAGAGGTCACAGGGACGTGAGTCCCTCCATCAGAGCGGCGCTTACAATCCTCGAAGCTTTGAAGATGGACGTGAGACCTGCTGTGATAGGCTGGAGGCCGAGCTGAAGATGTTCAGATGTTCAGTGAGCAGGATGGTAATGAGTCCATCAAAGGGACCACCTGGTCAGGGAGGATGAAGATGGAGCTGCCAGCCAGGAGGAAAAGAGAAGAGCTCAGAGAAGATTCATGGGTGTGGTGAAGGAGGAAATGCAGAGGGTTGGTGTGACAGAGGAGGATGCTGGGATAGTAGGAGGTGATCGACCGTGGCACCCCCTACAGGCAGCAGGAAGAAGACAGACGATTCTGCATAACGAACATTTTTACCAGTTTTCTAAGTCTTCTTGAAGAAAACGTGATGCTCATCATCCCATAACTTCCAGAATGAGCATCCTGTTTTCTTCAGTGTGACCGTAAACTCTTCAGGAAAGTGTTTACTGAGCTCAGAGATCAGAGGCAGGAAGTTCATCGCAGCCGGCTTCCTCGGTGTCGGCTCGCTCAGCAAAACCTAAAACCTCAGGCCTTCACCTCGCTCTGAGCGGCTCTGAGCGCGCTCACATAAAACAGGGTGGTTTACAGGTCATGTGATCCGGTGAGCACCACCTCCTCCAATCAGAGACATGATCAGAATGTATGTGAGGTGAAGTCTGGAGACTAGGACTCAGATCCTTCCTGTCTCTCACAGTCTTCCTCTGGAGGAGGGCGGTTCTATGTGATTTAACTATTCGGGGTGTGTTTGCATGCTGCGCTGTTACTCTCCTGTGTGATTGTTTGGTCACTCGGTCAGAGGTCATAGGTCACGCTGTGATTGGGGAGCTTCCGCCCAGCAGCGGCTCGTTGCAGGTGCGTCTGCAGACGCAGCAACAGCTGCTCATTAAATCTTTATTTAACCCGGGAGGGCTGACAGAGGCCTGCGCTGCTTCACGCAGCCATGTGTGCACACTGGGAGCAAACCAGTGCAACCAGTGTAATCACAGTGCGAGCCCCACAGAGGAAAGAATGATCGACTTGGCTTCTGTCCATCCAGACGGACGTGTTTCTCCTTTCTGGTTGTGCTTTGCATCAAACCTGCTGAAGGCTTCCTCAGAAAGACCGCTGCAGATCTTCTGTACCAGAAGGAAAACCTCACCGAGACTCTTATATGCGAGTAATCAAACACACGGAGCAGATGTGGGGTCACCTCCAGCTGTGGGAGGTGATTTGTATCAGGGTGACGTTTCGTACGCTCACATGAAGAGCTGAAAGAAGTTATTCAGTTAAAATCCTGAATCATGGTTTCACAGTGACTGTAAGATCATTTTCATGGTTTGGTTAAATAATTAACAGTTGTTCTGATATCTTCTTACTGACTGAAGGGAACACAAGCTGCAGTTCCTCTGCCGTCCAGCAGAGGCAGCAGTGAGTCAGTCCCACAGACAGTTTCACAGACTGTTTGGTCTCCAGAGATCATTTCATAACACCTGTTTATAACTCACCTGTTTAAACTGTATGAAGGCTTGAAGTTTGCATTATTAGGGGCGTGGCCTCTGTGACTGACAGGTGGATGGTGACACAGGTGGCTGTAGCTGCTAGCTGTCTGCTAGCTTCACCTGAACTGGACCTCTGGACCTGTTTGTGCCGTTGGAGCCTTTTTAATGACATCATGTGACCAATAATATGGCTTCTGTGAGGTTACTGTGGCAACAAAGCGTCTGAGAAGGCGGGGCTTGATCAGTGGGTGACATCACAGTGACTGTTATTAAAAGATAATTTTTAACTTGTGTTTATATGTGATATTTATGACCTGTTACCTGTGATGTTCCCAGAGTTTCTGAGTCGTCCTCAGCTAACACACCGGTCCGTGCGGTCGATTTAAACTCGTGTTTACGTCATGATGAGTCAGACGTGTAGAAGTACGTCCTCTGCGCCGCTCCAGCTGATTCCACAGCTTTCACATTATGTATTGAAACTGCAGTTTGGAAAGAAGGAGAAAGAACCTCTACATGAAAGCTTTTTATTCAGAGCTGAGAACGTGCCTGGTCTCCATCGCAGCCGTGACGGCTCTGTATTAGACTCTGTGATTGCTAATCCACCAGGATTACACGAAGGCCACAGGAGTGACGAGGTCAGATGTCCCAGATGTCGCTGTGACCTCTGAGTGACCGTGTGGAGGAGGAATAAGTGAGGCTTTTTGTTGACTGTAATCAGAGTGGGCGGAGGACGTGATGGAGCTGAGGGAAAGTAATGTAAGGAAATAATCAGCCGCGAAGCCTCGGCGGCCTGCGCAGAGCAGCTCTGGGACATCTGGGAAAGTGTGAGAGGTGGATTTGATAAAGTCCAGGTACGCTGTGACGAATGAGAGCCTCGCAGATTGAATGTGAAACATGGACATGGTCTGGAGACGGAGACGCACAGGGCGGAGGTCTGTCAGAGACGATGCAGCTTTGACTGCACGTACAAACTGAGGCCTTCAGCTGAGCTGTCGGACTCGTTGCTGTGTTGTGGTTGTCTGACCCGTACGATCCTCAGCTGGTGCAGAGCTTCATGCTGGCTCTGTACAGTCGGCTTTGCACTGGTGGAAATGTTGGCCTAACAGTTATTACGTCAGTGTAACCGTGTGTTTATCACACTACTGCCCCCCAAAATTAAAGGAACTTCAAATCTCACGCTGGATATCTACACTGATATATGAAGGTGATCAACCTACAGAGGCTGGATTCAATGATTCAATGATGCACTTAGTCCAGTCGATCAAAATGTCACTGCAGAAACTGAAAACGGTGCTCAGTAATACCTGATACCTGATGGGTGCCGAGCCTCTGGAGGTCTGTGCATCCTAGAGCATCACTGACAACCAAACAGGTGATGCTGAAATGATGTTACATGCAGCATGAGGTTCTCCATGGCGTCTCCACGCCCTTTCATGTCTTTAACATGTGGTCAGGGTGAACCTGCTCCCATCTGTGGAAAGCACCAGTGGTGGACCCACCAGATCTGGTATTCTATGGCAAATCTAGTCAGGCTCCACGGTGCAGTGAGCACAGAGCCCACTACAGGATGTCTGGCTCTCAGGCCACTCTCAGTCTGTTTCTGATTGTGTGTGGTCAGACATTCACACCAGTGGCTGCTGGTGTGAATGTCTCTGACCACACAGGAGGTACTGGTCCTGCTAATGGTTCAAGGCCTCCTACGGCCCTCTCCAGCTCTCCTAGATTAACTGCCTGTCCTGGAATCTGCTCCATGCTCCTGAGACTGTGCTGGCAGACTCAGCAAACCCTCTGACAGTGGCACGTCCTGGAGGAGTTGGACTACCTGTGCAACCTCTGCAGCTGAACAGCTGAACCTGGTGAACGCCCTCTGCTGCTTACCTGACCAGAGCAACACCCCAGAAATGTGACATGATGTCAAATGTTAACTGGATTTACTACTGCATGAGTTCACAGCCTTTTTCAGTCTGTTCGGTTTTTCTAAAACTAAGAGCGGTTCGTGGAAACAGACTATTATATATAAGTTATTATTATATATAAACATGAGGTATGATGAGACTTCCCTGTGCTTCAGTGCCTCTTACAGATTTCATTACGTCTTCTTGAATAAATCATTAACAGATATCTCAGGAATAAACCCGGTGTAGAGAGATGTGTGACCTCCCTGCTCTGAGGTCACTGCAGTCCTCTGATGGTGCTGCTGATGGTGCTGCTGCACACCTGACCTGAGCTGATTATCAGCACAGTGGAAAATATTTGATGACCCCAGAAGAAAAGAGGAAGCTACTCAAAGAGAGGAGATGAGTTTGTGCAGACAGAGCAGCAGAGGGCGTTCACTTATTTTCACTGAGCTGAGACTTATTAATCAGGAAGAAGAAATATCATTTCACACAACCTGAACCTGCAGAGCTCTGATCGTTTTCCTCTGATAACCAAAAACAAGCAGAACTCCGTCCTGTTCCTCCGCCCAGCACACAGACCTCTGCCCTCCGCCTGTCTGATAAATCAGAAACACTCAGTTTAAACTTTATAAAACCACAAAAACACTCAAAGTTTCACTAAAAATAAAACATAACAATGACAAAGATGACGAATATGTGCCGTGATGTTTATCAAGCAGAGCTGAGAGCACGGACTCACTGTCCCCGCTGATCCTGAGCTAACGAGCTAACGAGGCTCAGTGTGTTGCAGCCTCTGATTGGCTCGTCAAAGGTGCTGATCACAAGCTGGAACGATGCTATTGATAGTATTGATCAGAGCTGTATGGTATTGCATGGCGTGTGTGTGTGTGTGAATGTAAGACGGTGTGTTTGCTCCAGCACTACGTGACTTGTTTAAAAGCAGCACCTGTGCAGGTGTTTGTAGAGCTTTGTGACAGTTTCTGATGATTTTGTGTTTTCTGAGTTTTTCAAAGTGTCACAAACCAGGACTGACACACACACACAGACACACACAGACACACACCTCTCAGTATAACTGTAACTATGTCCACCTGCTGCAGACGGCGTGAGCCGTGTGATGTTATTGGTCGAGTGCAGGTGTTTCAGCCGCACAGCGATGTGTGTGTGTTATATTGTGTTACTGTGTGTGTGCAGCAGATGTTGGTGCTGTGTTCCCAGAGTTGCTGTGAGGTCGATCGAGGACGCAGACGATGAGTCACACAGATATGAAGAGGCTCGCTCGCTCACTCTCGTGGTTCTCGTTTTATTTGTGATCGGAGACCGGGAGCGTCTTCCTGTTTTCTCCCCCTCACCTGCCTCTCTGCTTCTCTCTCTCTCCCCAGCGGTCCGCTCAGACTCTTTTCTCTCTCGTTGTTTCTCCTCTTTTTCTGCTTTGAGTTTTCGTTTCTGCTTCCTTTAAACATCTCTTCATTTCTCTCCTTTCTTTCTGTTTCTCCGCCACATGAGAGCGAGGCGCTGCCGCTCTCGCCTGCTCCCATTGGACGATTTTCTGATGAATGTCAACAGATAAAGTGTAAACACACAGAGACAAAGCAGCCAGGCGCTGGCTTCCTCTCCGACCTCTCACGGTCCAAATCCAAGCATTTGGAAGCCATTGTTCTGATGCATGATGGGAACTCGTTTAAGAAACCACATGAAGGCGAGCGATGCGGCGCTCGGCGTGACAAACCTGACGAGGGTCTGAGAGTCACTGAGCGGTCAGTGTGATTGGAAATGATGGTGGTCATGGTGCTGTCACTTCCTGTTCCAGCTCACAAATTATTACACAGCAAGTTTGACTTTTGAATTTCAGACTCGAGCCCCATCCTGTCTGTAAGAACACTTTGTTAACATGTCCACCATCGTAACGCTCAGTTGGCTTCTCAGGAAGTCCTTCCACTTCATTTTAACCCCACAGAAACTCCCTGCAGTTCAGCAGAGGTACAGCAGGGGGCGCTCAAGAGGCTCAATGAGTAAAAGCAAATGAATAGAATCAACAATAGTTATATAAGCTACATCCAGACAAAAACATTTCATCTTTCCACAATCACAGCATCGATAATCTGACGTGCTGTTAGCTTGAGTTAGCTTAGCATCATCATGTATGCTGATGATGTGTCTGAGTGACCGCTGTCTGATGTTTTTATGCTAACGTGCTCTCTGAGTGTAAGTACACAGGATTCAGATGAAGACGAGCTGCTTCACTTCAGTGAATGAAGCCGATAAACAGCTAAAATTATTCTTTAAAGCTTCTTCAAGACAAAAACATTGTATTTTATCATTTGAATTAAAAATGCTAACGTTGCAGCAAACTTCCCGTAACTCTGCTTTCAGAGGCTGGGAGGATGAAAGGTGAGTGGAATCGTCACATGTTTCATAGGCCATGTCCTGGCAGTCCCCCTGGTGACCCCCGACCTCCACCCAGCCTCCCCTGTGGATCCTGAGTTAGGTCTTTAGATTGACGTGGACCGTGGCAGGACAGGAGCTGCACTGTTGCAGTGTGGTGCAGTTACACAGGACTGCCTGTAGAGGGTGTCTGTGAGCCACGTCTGCAGTTATAGAAGGACAGGAAGAGAGGGAGTTTTAAGAAAAGAGGTAAATGTGACGATGTGGTCAGGTGACTCGGACCTGCAGAGAGACGATCTGCGACGCCCACAGTGAGGCATAAAGGTGGAGGTTTTACATCAGGAGTGACTCCAGAGGAAATCAAACCCCCACCTGGCTCGCTCGCAGCCTTGCTCTACACATCATCTGTTTGCCGGAGCAGGAATGCAGCGGAACATAGTTTGGTTTGTGAGCCATAATCAAATCAAAATGTGTCTGCATACTTTCCCATGGGGACGGAGGAGGAGGAGGGGTGTCCAATTAAACAGTGACACTCGGAGAGAACGACAGATAAACAGACGGATAATCATCAGCAGTGGACGGAGTTTCAAACAAAAGCAGGGAGGAAGACAGAGGGAAGAATGTGGCCGCCGCTGGTATTTCATGTTATTTTTGGAGCGTTTCAGGAGCAGCGGTAGCTAATGAGCTAAAATACCAAAATGCACCGCGATGGACAAAAGAGTTCAATTTGAAGTCGCAGCTGTCGCTCGTTTAGCAAACGGCAACATTTGATTCCAGCAGTCATTATCAGAGCCGCGATCCCCACGTGATCAGGGCCGAGTCACTAACATATTCACTCTGTTCAAATACTCAGAGGTCACAGGCGTATCATTACGGACGCTCACCTTTACCTAGAAACACGAGAACAGGCAACCGTTATCAAAGAGAGGGCGCAGCATTAGCCATGGACACGGTAACAACATCAGTAATGACAGTGATAAACTCAGGAGTGAACAGTGAAGGAGGAGCTCAGTCCCAGCTGGAGCTCGGCTGGAGGCGAGAAGTCTGACATCACAGCAGAGAGACGAGCCTGTTGGCTGGTGTTCAGAATAAATCAGCTGATCATCCATCCATGTCCTCGACAGCCTGTCCCAGCTGTCCAACGAGGGTTCACGTGTTTCCATCGTTTGTCCTCTGACATGTTCAGACAAGCCTGGAATACACGAGGAGCTATGCTAAGGGTGTTTTCACGCCTAGCTTGTTCACTCTGAGTTTGTAAACAGAGAAAAAAGTAAACCAAAGCAAACACTCCAAACCACCTGAGAATGTGCGCTGATTGGCCGGGAGTGTTTGGGGCGGGAATAACAAAAGTAAATAGACAAAGAAGGTTTTGGATGTTTGGAGAGTTTACTTCCTGTTCACAGCGAGCTGCTAGCCCGCGCAGACCTTTGCACGTGAGAGTACAAAGAATTCGTGGCTACGGACACTTTTTAGCTCAGACGTTACGTACACCTGGCAGTGTAATGATGTGTGTGTTAAAAATATAAAACTATAGTTTAAACTTTCAAGGACATTTTTAGCAGAATATTAAAATATTTGAGGTTATATAAATTTGGTAATCACTTAATGGACTGTAAGCTCAGACACTGGTCAGGGACTCCAGTTAGCTGAGGTGAAGATAGCAGACAGCTAGCAGCTACAGCTACCTGTCAGTCAGCGAGGCCACGCCCCCAATAATGCATACTTTAAACAGGTGAGTTGTAGGCTACGTCCACATGTACACGGGTATTTTTGAAAACTGAGATTTTCTGTTTTCGTTTTTTTTTAATCCTGTCCACACGTGCAGTTTTGAGAAAATATCTCCGTCCACATGTAAACACTAAAAACAAAATGTTGGCCAATCAGATGTCTAGAAGCCGGGAGGGAAAGACTAAACAGGGTTTTGTACCCTCACTAAACCTTCAGGACTTCTGAAAAGTTTGTGTTGTCCTGGAAAGGCAGATAATTTTGTTACTATTCAGGTGCCTTCAACATTTCAAATGTTAATAACAAAGACAGTATTTTGACGTTGTGTGACTAAATCTCTGTGTTCCTCGTCCACACGTAAACGCAAAAACTGAGTTTTTAAAAATCTCAGTTTTCAGTGATTGAAAACACTGTTTACATGTGGAGAAAAGGTGCAAACGCATAGAAAAGTCTGTGTTTTCAAACATACCAGTGTGGACGCAGCGTGATCACTGCAACAGTTTGAGTGTGTGGGACTGACTCACTGCTGCCTCTGCTGGACGTCAGAGGAACTGCAGTTTCAGGAGTTTAAGCATTGGTTTCATTTTTCAGGTAAAATAAACCTGAAGCTGAACCGGTGGAACTCTAAGGCTCGTGCATCCTTTATAGGCTTTGCAGTTTGCTTTCCTTGTTCCCTCCTCTCTTCCTCTTCTATAATTTACCTGTGTGTGTGTGTGTGTGTGTGTGTGTGTGTGTGTGTGTGTGTGTGTGTGTGTGTGTGTGTGTGTGTGTGTCGTTTCTGCAGAGCTGTTTTCCAGCTCGCCTGCAGATATGGTTACAGCGTTGGTCTGTGGTGCGTTTGAGTGCTCGGTGCGTTGAAAGGAATTTTTACTGCTGACTGAAGCTGAGTGTGATCCAGAGAAACTCGCTCATCCGTTCACGTATGTGTCTCCAGCCAGCGTGGACACAGTTTGAGTTCCTGCGTGAGTTTTTATCGGTCACGCGTGAAGAAGAATTAGCCGTGACGCGCAGCCCGTGTTGAGCACGTGGGACATAACGTTTCATGAGTGCAGATATGTGAGCAGTGCGTCTGCTATTCGCTCGTCGCTTTGAAGCTGATGCCTCGCTCATTACCTAGGTAACGCCTTTACGACCAGTTCATGTGTCAGTCAGCTGTGTCCTGTGCTCTCATTGGTAGTCAAGTTTATCTCAGGACCCGCCCACTGTGTGTCGCCCGTCTCACTTAAAGCCACCTGTTAGCATCCCTAAAGTTTTGGCCCAAAGGAACATAGATATGATGTCAAACGCTGCTACTGTCCTTCATCCTGATGGGATTCTGACAGCAGGTTTGTCAAGTCTCCATAAAAATAAGTTTGACCTCTGACCTCTGTGAACAGATCCTGGATCAGTGCTCAGCAGGCATACACATCCTACAAACGTGTATTCTCCCATAAACATGTTCATAAGTGATGCATAAAGTGCAGGAAGACTGCAGCACGCTGTCTCGGTTTGTTGACTCTAGTGTTTTAGAATACTGACTGCACGTGCTCAGTAGCGTCTCATCTCCGTATCGTTTATGATCAGAGCTGCTGGCGCTCTCTTCTTTGTGCAGTCTGACTCTGATGTTTTTACAACATGCGTTTGATGTCAAACACACGGATGCTGTGGGAGGAGATCCTCTAATGTGGCGTTGCCTGTCATCCTGTGGACGAAGCTCAGCTCCGCGAGCTCCACGAGCTCCTGGAGCTCCAGGAGCTCCAGGAGCTCGGCACACCTGCTGCAGGTTCAGGTGAGCCCGAGCTCGCTGAGAGGAAAGCAGACCTGAGGCTGTGAGGTGGGCGGTGTCGTTCCTGCAGACTGGTGTCAGTAAAAGCAATAAAGCTGTGATGTGATGAACGCAGACCAGCGTGGCTGACCTGCTGGTGGCTCTGAGCAGGTGAAGGATTTCAGGTGCTTCTTCTGTACATGAGGTTGTTGAATCCACCCTTTGGCTTCCACTTGCACACGTCTGTGGGAACTTGAAGCACCGAGGAGTCGTTTCCTTAGACCAAATATAACCTGAGGGCCTGGGTGGACTCAAGTGTTCCCATAACATGGAAATGTGTCTCCAAACATCTGGATTATAAAAAGTAAGAACACTATATCCAGTGGAGACCTCGCACAGATCCACTCGCTCTACCTGCTGACGGCGAGTGCTCCGAGGGAAAGAATGATGTCAGCTGATCCCCGATGAGGCCCGAGGATCATTTATCTCCGTCACTCCTCGGGTCTCGTCCTGGCAGCCATGTTGAAACTGTCGGTGTCACCTTCTGCCCGAGCCGCGGCGTTTGGGATTCGCTTCCATGAAATCATATTTGGCGTTTTAACGGTGGGAGTTCCCACTGTCAGCTGAACAGCTCCCTGCTGACGGAGCGCACCGTCCTGCTGCACACCTGGAACACAGCTGCTGCACACGCACAGTAACACACAGTAACACACAGTAACGCACAGTAACACACAGTAACACACAGTAACACACAGTTAATCTACTTTCCCCACAGTTTTCCTCCATATGGGCGACTCTGTCCAAAACACACACATTCCTCATGCCACAGTTTCCACTTCATGCAGCTAAACACACTCACACAGAAAGAGCTTTTTGTTCAGGAGGAATCTATTCCTGCGTTTTCCTCGGACTCTCTTTACCTCTCGTCTGCACTCGCTCTGCGTCCTTCTGTCAGCTGCTGGCGGCCTGTCAGTGGGTAAAGATGTGATGATGAATGCTCTCCTGACGTCGGTGATCCTTCGGCGTCTTTGCTGGGTGGACATTTAAAGGCTGAAAGACTTTCCTGGCTTTGACACCAATAAGCAAACACTGGCTCTGTGAATACAGCAACATTTACCTGGTTTAACACGGTGACCTTTGACCTTGCAGACTCGTTCTGCTCCATATGATTCACCTTCAGGTTTGATGCTGCTGCGTATTCACTGTGGCATCATATCATTGCAGTGTCACATGTATCGGCGTCCGTGGGTCCGTTCAGTTTTTGCTCAGATGTTGTGTTGATGGGATCCTCCTATCACAGTTTGATCCCGGTGACTGCTGCCACCAATGTCTTGGAACATGCCCGTTCCATCAGGGAAGAAAGAAATCCACGGAAAAACCTCATCAATCAGCAAACCTGATATCTGGGCACATAACACCCCGACCTCCAGCCTCTAACCCAACAAAAGGCTTTTGCCCGTTTGCTCAGTTAAGTCCAGGAGGGACTTCTTTGGGCTGAGTTTTATCTGGGAAAATATGATGGGAATTCCAACTTTATTACCATACCATACCATACCATACCACCTTTATTTATAAAGCACTTATTGGACAAACTTGAGCATTAATGAGGATGTTTGATGAGGTCCGGGTCTCGAGGTTTAGGTACAGCATCAGTTCTGGTTGGGGATTTCTCTCTGATACTGCCGGGTCTTTACCTGCATGAACAGAGCCTTGAGGGGACAAACTGGCATCGCGAGCACCGAGTCATCAGTGCATTGCTCTGGTTAATGAAATAAAGAATATGTGAAGGGATTTAAATCAGGCAGGGTGTTAAAGAACCAGTCTGCGTTTTTAAAAGACTGGTCTTCTTTAAACTTTCTTCAGCACTGTTTCATCAATATCATAACAATAACTATGGATTTTTTTTAAAACTCTTGTGCAGTAAATCTGCACTAAAACCCACAAAATCAAAATCTGAAATAAATACAGAGGTCAGAAAGTGTCATTGCATGGTTTACAATGAAAATAATCACATTTTCTATAAATGCAGAATATTCTTCATCTTCTGGTTCGTCAGGTCTCTCGGCGGCTCAGCTGCGCTGTGAGGAAACCTTAGGCTGTCCTGTTCGCAGGATAAATTAATTCTGTGGAAAATTCAGTGCAAATGTGAGCGTAGCCTCAGTCCACAGCCGTGCGCAGGAACTGCATGCATGCCTTCCTTTGGCTTGTTGTGAATCGTCTCTGCTCGCCGCCCACCATGCAAATCCACAGGTGGGTCCATTTTACAACCAGCTTGTGGTGAGACTGCTGAGAAACAAAGAGCCCAAATTACAAACAGGATGTCCTCCTGAATACAAAACCAGGAAAGGAATGAATGTTGTTTAGATGCAGCAACAGTCTGAACAGCCACAGGCTCTGGGATGCTGCGTAAAACCTAAATATAGACTTCATTATTTATGACTCGAATTCAGAGACAGAATCTCTGCAGAAGATCGCTCTGTGTTTGAAACTCACGAGTTCCCGTTTATTAGTTATGAGCAGCGATCAGAAGTCATCTAGTTTAAATCTCAGTTAAAAGCCTTCGGTGACGGCGGAGTGATATCAGGGCTGACGGGTAGACGGCACTGTGTGATTCACCGTGTGTTAAATAAACCAATCTCAGGACCACAAAGGCAAAAAGTTCAAGACCGTGTCTTTGAACCAACTCCGATTTTGTGCAACACTCTAAAACAAGATCAGAGGAGTTTCAGCGACGACAGAACAAATCTAAAATTTCAAAGTAAACTTTTCTACCAGGAAAGAAATGGTCTGTAAATGAGTCATACTACTACCGAATTCAACCGTCACATCGAGTTTAGTTATTACCTTCTTCTTCCTAGTGGTGTATATCCCGCAATGCAGGGTTCGCTATTTTGCATGCCTTCCTCCACTTCTTCCTATCCAAGGCGTCTTCTGGTGTAATATTCGCAGCATTCGGTCCATCCAGCACTTTTCTGGTCTTCCTCGTGGCCTGTTTCCACCCAGATCTAATTGCTGGGCTGTTTAGTTGTTACCAGAGCTGAGACATAACTGTGGGACTGATGAATAACAGGAAATATTAACAACACATCAGTGCTCATGTCGTCCTCTGAGTGACAGACGTTCCTAAACCACAGTCACATACGCTGTTATACCAAGGGTGAGATACAAAACCATGCAAAGTTCAAAAGGTTCAAAATAATGAAAACTTTAGAATAAGTCCTTACTGGAGACCAAACAGGGACGGTAATATTTAGGCAGCAATGAGCTTGAATTGATTGTGAGGTCGTCTCTGGTTGATTTCCTCGTTGGTTCGAGGCAGAGCTGAGCTACTGTTTTCCAGTCCAAGCATCAGGAACAGAAAGAAGGAGGACGTGTTGGGACCACGCGTCTGCTGACCAGGACTATCCTGAAGAAGAAAACAGAAGCGATGAAGTCACTGAAGGAGCAGGCGTGTCCATCTCTGAGGACTCTCACGGCTCTGTGAAGACGGATTCATGAAGTCTTACTCTGTGACGTGTTTGGGGGTTTCCTGTTGCTGCTCTGCTCCTCGGAGTTAGAAATAAATATTTCTCCCACTGAAACACTCATTTACCCAACATGATGAAGAGCATTATTCATGCCCTGAGCTGAAATCATGAAAACACGGATCACGGGGGACCTTTACCGTCCGCGCCGCAGCTTTACGTAACGCTTCTAAAAACCCTGCCGAGCGCTCGTACGGCCCGAACGCGGCAGAGCAGGGAAATCATCTCTGACACTTCACAGGAATGAAGAGGCGACGACGTTCTTTGATTGTGGAGGTCAAACCGAGAGCAGCGGGTTCACGCAAACTCAGATCTCCACACACGCACACAGCTGCATCCACCCTGCTCTGCACACACTCTCCTTGATGTTGCAGTGACGTGACGTAACAGCAGGCCCGGGCGGCTCTCATGGGTGCTGGTTAGTCAAATCATTGGACTGCCACAGCAAGCTTCAAAGGCTGGCAGAGGTGGAGGAGGGGGTGGGGGCATAGAGAGTAACAAGTGGTGGGGAGATAGAGGGGGCGTTGAAAGAGCTGGCAGAGAAAAGTGGTTGAAGAAGCTATCGTCTGAGCCGATGGAGGGACGTATAGAGACATCATCTCTGCTGTCATTTACTCTGACAGGTTTTATCCACTGAACTCCGACTGTTTGACAGCCCGCTCACGCTCCTGCTCCTGCCTCCATCAGCATCATAGTCACCAGTCCACATCTAAATCTTCCTCCAGATGTTCAGCAGAGAAATGTCTGTGCGGATACTGAGGTGAAAGTAGCTGTTCAGTCAGAGCCGAGGATCAGAAGCAGAAGGAAGTGCATGACTGAGAGAGCTGGAGAAAGAACCAGGAGACTGAAGAGAAAGGAAGTGGAGGCAATAAGGAGAACAGGAAGTGAGGAGGAAGAGGAGGCACGTGGCTGAAACCCGCAAAGCTGTGACCCGTGTGTCTTTGATCAGCTCACTAACTGCCTACAGACTCTCGCTCTCTTTTCTGTTGCCGCCGGCAAAACACACATTTATGCTTCTGTCTTTGTGAGGACCGTCAGTCCTAATCATTCCCAGTCCCCAGGATCTAACCTGGATCTAACCTGGACCCCAGCACCAAGCCTGAGCCCCAAACCCACACCAAACTCAAAGAAATCCACACAGCAAGTGATCAGTGTGTTCTATGTTTTCAGTAAAGTCTTCCATGAAAACATTTAAACAGATGATTAAACCTAGAGTAAGCTCACCTTTAAAAGTCCCCACAGTCTGATTGAAAGCTGCTCTGTCCTGTCCAAAAACTAACAACGTCTAAAATCATGAGAACTGCAGCAAGTTTTTCCAAATGCTCCCAAGTGAACCCTTAATCCAAAAATTTTCCACTAGTCCAATGCCAAGTCTAATGCCATCTCCAAAATGTTCCAAAACCAGACTCATACTCTGTCCAAAACCAATAAACTTGTTTCTATGACTGGACCAAAACCAGAGTTCAAAACCTCCTGACAACAGCACTAAGACAGCCCAAATCCAAGTAGCTCTGAAGGGTTCTTAGAGATGCTCTAAAAAGGTTCAAACAAATAATAAACCAACCAGTAACCCAAACCAGTACAAAAAGTTTCCAATGCCAGGTCGAAGGTTGGCCTGAAAGTTTTCCTAATTACTTTAAAACAGGTCTAGAATCAGACTTCTGATGTAAACATCACTGAGTGGAAAGAAAAAGAAGATGCTGGCGGACTTTATCTTCTGCACAGCTGGAACCTTCTCCAATGTTATTCAAACCCAGGTCAACACCAAGTCCACGCTGAGTGTTAAACATGTAAAAACAGAAGAGACTGTACCACATGCACAAAGGACCCAGACACCCAGACTCAAACTGGTCCAAAACCAGATTCAGCCCTGATCTGATACCACTGAGACACTCTGGATTACACAAAGAGACGGGCTGTGGTTTCCAAGACAACGCCAAAACTCAATCCAGAGAAAGCCCCACCCCACCGGTGTGGATCACAGCCTGAAACCATCTAACTTTAGGTTGAATTGTGGGAAATGTTACACACGTGCTTTAACCTCCAAGGACCTGCGTCCACATATGTGGACATCACATTTTGGGTTATTTAGACCAAAATACTCAATTGTGCTCTACAAGGGTCTGATGTCCACTTACTGCTGCTGTTCTATCAAATTTTAAACGAATATCCTCATTTGTGGCTCTCATTTTTCTTAGAAACAAGAATTAGGTAAAAAAAAAAAAGCTGTTAATTGTTTGTTTTTACATTCATCAGGTCCCAATATGTCCAAATATCAAAGAGAAATTAAAAATGCATGCCGTGGAAGAGTTCGGGTCTTAGGAGGTTAATGTAGTGACCAAATCCAGTTCCACTGTGTCCAAAACACTCTAGAACAAGCTCCAAACAACACCAGGTTCAAACCTCTCCAGAACAAATCACTGACCAATAAAAACACGAGTCCAGGCGCAGACCTCTCACGCCATGGAGGCAAAAGAAAAAAGGCTGCTGCCAAACATCTGGTGATGTCACCGCACAGTTGTTGAGATCAACACTGGAGCGACTGACATCAGATTCACCAGTGATTCACAACTGTGACACTGTGGACGTGACGCAAACTGTCACTCTGTGCCTGTCCAAAAGTGGGCGGAGTCTAAGAATCATTCTGTAAGACACAAAGGAAACGGCTCACAGGTCAGCCCAAATATGTAAGATTACACATTTATAATATTTCTATTTCACATAATCATGGATGTTTTAATGTAAATCCACTGAGTTTTAATCACACAGTAACTACATGTTCTATATTTAAAGCGTATACTGTATGTGTATAAACATGTACTTCATATTTGTTTGAGTTTACAGTCTCCCGTGTTGCTGCGTGTCCACAGCGGCTCTCGGGTAGATGACAGAACAGTTGCTGCCTTATTTTCCAGTTTAAGGGCAGCGATTTGTCTGCTCCTGCTTTATTGTCCATATTTGAAAACATGGAAATAAAACTGGGAGTGGGGGACGACCATATGGATGTAATGAGATGCTGCATAACAAGCAGATCGAATTACACACACACATGCATGCAATCATGCAGTTGCGTTAGTATGCAGGCGCGCACACACAGCATGGCGGGCTGTCCTGTACAAACCTGCTAACAGACCCACAAACACAGCGTCGCCTTCCTCCTGATTTCTTCAGTTTGTTTGTGTTTTGATTATTTCACAAGCAACAACAGCAGAAACGAGTGGTGATCACGTGTTTGTGAGAGCGGCGAGTACACAGCGACTGTGAGGACTGCGCGGTGCTGTCACGCATCGTTGTTTCTCTGCTGTGTGTGACGATGTTGTGGTTTTGAGACATAATGAAAAGAGACACAACAGGAAGCGGCTGCTGAACATCTGATTCCAACACCCCGACCGTGAAACTGGATCCATCCTGGAGAACAATCCTCCAAACCCGGAGACAGCTTCACACAGTCACTCTTTCATATCTGAAATTTAGAAACACTCATTTCTGACACATCAGGACCAAACGAGCAGAAACTCATCGGATTAGTAAACGATGGGAATCAGCTAAAGGGATCCAGATCTGAGGGTTTGAGGTCAGATCTGTGTTACAGTTACAGTTATGTCGTTACTCTCAGCGCGCTCGTCCATACAAACTAAACTATCGTGTGTGTGTGTCCTCGTTATAGGGGTTTGTGTTGGTGTGTGGGGCTGTAGACTCAGCTTCATGTGTAACTATGAGACTCTGAGTTTCAGGTGATTTACGCAGTAACGAGAATGTAATGTAATGAGTAGTGTAACTAATTACTTTCTCTGGTGAGTAAGTAACTTACTGCTTTGAACACAACGCCTGCGCACACGTGAGACGCCTCTGAGGTGGACACACAACCAGCACAACCAGATATGATGTATTTGTAGTCGCGCTCGCCTCTCAGCTTTGAACCATCGTGGACCCAAAGATCTGAACGTCGGCCTGCAGGTCAGGTCGTCCCGGCAACCAGAAGTATCATTTAAAATACAAATAAATTTAAAAAAAATTCAGAGATTGGAAATAATTAAAAGGACGGAGACGCAACATGACCCCAGACCACTCTGTGTTATAACACACAGGAATACACACACAGACATATGAAGTAGCACACACACACACACACACACACACACACACACACACACACACAGTGTAATTGGTTTAGCAGTGGTCGACTTCCTGCACAGTTTGATGTTTAAATTAAAGCCATCGATCAGAGTTTGGCTCTTATTAAACTTCCCCCCCCGGAGTGTGTGTGTGTGTGTGTGTGTGTGTCTGTGTGTGTGTCTGTGTGTGTCTGTGTGTGTGTGTGTGTGTGTGTGTGTGTCTGTGTGTCTGTGTGTGTGTGTGTGTGTGTGTGCGTGTGTGTGCGTGTGTGTGTGTGCGTGTGTGTGTGCGTGTGTGTGCGTCTGTGTGTGTGTCTGTGTGGGTCTGTGTGTGTGTGCGTGTGTGTGTGTGTGTGTGTGTGTGTGTGTGTGCGTGTGTCTGTGTGGGTCTGTGTGTGTGTGCGTGTGTGTCTGTGTGGGTCTGTGTGTGTGCGTGTGTGTGTGTGTGTGTGTGTGTGCGTGTGTGTCTGTGTGGGTCTGTGTGTGTGCGCGTGTGTGTGTGTGTGTGTGTGTGCGTGTGTGTCTGTGTGGGTCTGTGTGTGTGTGCGTGTGTGTCTGTGTGGGTCTGTGTGTGTGCGTGTGTGTGTGTGTGTGTGTGTGTGTGTGTGTGTGTGTGTGTGTGTGTCTGTGTGTGTGTTACTGTGTGTGTGTGTGTGTGTGTGTGTATTACTGTGTGTGTGTGTGTGTGTGTGTGGTCAGAGGTTTCTTCCTCTGTAATCATTCGGTGTTGTGTTGAGCTGCTTGTGTCCATGTGTTTGGGGCTGCAGTGGAATGACGGACACATTAAACTCTGAGTGCTTTTATTTTGTAGGTCTGAGCAAAGTTCAGTGTTTCCTCTCTGAGGTGAATCGTGTTTGAGGCCCTCAGAGTCAAACAGGTGACTCCTCCTCTCTGCTCTAACGTGTGATTCTGCACACTTGTGTCACTTACATATCCTGTGTCTGCTTTTCTAAATAAACTCCGGTGTTCCAGCAGCACACGTGTAGCTGAGTGAGTACTCTGAGCAGCAGCAGGGTCACACATGTATGAAACGTGTTCAGCTGAGTACGTGTTATAAATCGGTGCAGATGTGATGTCGAGGCTGAACTTTGGTTCTCGTGTTGCTGCTTCTGTTTTGACGTCTTTGTCTGCGTTTGATCTGCAAAGTGTCCACAAAGACATGAAAGTATATAAAAGCATCAGATCTCCGTCGCGTCGCGCTCGTCTGCCGAGCTCGTGAGCAGATGTTTGACAAACAGGATCTCGTACGTGAGACGAGGTTATGAGGACGCCGGAGCTGCGAGCTCAGATGTGGCTCCGGGTTTTGGAAAATAAGTCAGTAAGAGTTTGGATCATGTTGTGGGAACAGGTTTGTTTTTCACCTCAGAACCAAAAGTCGAGCATTGAATGTGAAAGAACACGTAAACACGTGACGGCGCGCCACGCCGGCCTGCCCGCTGCCGTGGAAACGTCTCCACGTGTACTCAGAATGTTTTCCTGCACTCACATTCCCAAAAAAATGACAAATTCCACATTTAATGAAGAGCTGAAGAGGACAGATGGAGCCGGAGAGGATGTGATGGGAGGCAGACGTGAGGAGCTTCATATTTCATGCACAGTGTTATCATGTAAGCAGCCGTGTGTGCATCGCTCTGCAATATTCTGCTTCTCTGCTCTGATCTAATTTAACGTATGGATCTGTTTTTTGTAATAAATACCAATAAGCTGACACGTTAGTGCCTGCAGGCCATCGTGATCCATCACGCAGGAACATCTGATGTTGCGGGGACATAGTAAAGTGTTTATGTGTAACACATACATACGTGTATGGAGATGAGTAACCATGTATGCAGCAGTATAGCCTCAAGTCCAGGCTGAGATGTCATCCATCTTTGGTTTGGGGAGGAGGAGGAGACGTCAAACAGCAAAGGAGGCGTCAGAGACTTCACGGGAGTCGGAGGTGTTGTGTTAGAAATGATCATTCTCACCTCCATGAGAAGAATACAAACACGTTTTTAAAAAGAAGACGTGAGCAGCGTCCTGGAAGCAGCAGAAGTCTTTTCTCATCAGACTCCTCTGCTCAGGTTTCACCACATCACTAACTGATGCCTGAATCACACCTCCGCATTCAGTCCGAGTGTGGAGTGTTTCCAGTGGTGGCGTTACACATGAGTCGCTGGTTCGATTCCAGCCAGAGACACAAAACCATAAAAGTCTGCATCAGACATGCAGAGCGAGGGAAGCGGCTGTACAACCACAGTGCCGCCAACGCCGCTGCACACATTTATACAGGTGTCACCGCTGAGGTCGTTCTGTTCGTTCTTTTCCTCGTGATTCAAAAAACAGCAGCAGAAGAAGAGAGACGGACATGGAGCAAAGAGCAGGGCTGAACAGTGTTTGTGGGCCGTGTGATGTGACCTGTAGTTATAGCAGTAACCTACACTGCTATAGATGTGACCTGTAGTTATAGCAGTAACCTACACCGCTATAGATGTGACCTGTAGTTATAGCAGTAACCTACACTGCTATAGATGTGACTTGTAGTTATAGCAGTAACCTACACCGCTATAGATGTGACTTGTAGTTATAGCAGTAACCTACACCGCTATAGATGTGACCTGTAGTTATAGCAGTAACCTACACTGCTATAGATGTGACTTGTAGTTATAGCAGTAACCTACACCGCTATAGATGTGACCTGTAGTTATAGCAGTAACCTACACCGCTATAGATGTGACCTGTAGTTATAGCGGTAACCTACACCGCTATAGATGTGACCTGTAGTTATAGCGGTAACCTACACCGCTATAGATGTGACCTGTAGTTATAGCGGTAACCTACACTGCTATAGATGTGACCTGTAGTTATAGCGGTAACCTACACTGCTATAGATGTGACTTGTAGTTATAGCAGTAACCTACACCGCTATAGATGTGGCCTGTAGTTATAGCAGTAACCTACACCGCTATAGATGTGGCCTGTAGTTATAGCAGTAACCTACACCGCTATAGATGTGACCTGTAGTTATAGCAGTAACCTACACTGCTATAGATGTGACTTGTAGTTATAGCGGTAACCTACACCGCTATAGATGTGACTTGTAGTTATAGCGGTAACCTACACTGCTATAGATGTGACTTGTAGTTATAGCGGTAACCTACACTGCTATAGATGTGACTTGTAGTTATAGCGGTAACCTACACCGCTATAGATGTGACCTGTAGTTATAGCAGTAACCTACACTGCTATAGATGTGACTTGTAGTTATAGCAGTAACCTACACTGCTATAGATGTGACTTGTAGTTATAGCAGTAACCTACACCGCTATAGATGTGACCTGTAGTTATAGCAGTAACCTACACTGCTATAGATGTGACTTGTAGTTATAGCAGTAACCTACACTGCTATAGATGTGACTTGTAGTTATAGCAGTAACCTACACTGCTATAGATGTGACTTGTAGTTATAGCAGTAACCTACACTGCTATAGATGTGACTTGTAGTTATAGCAGTAACCTACACCGCTATAGATGTGACCTGTAGTTATAGCGGTAACCTACACTGCTATAGATGTGACTTGTAGTTATAGCGGTAACCTACACTGCTATAGATGTGACTTGTAGTTATAGCGGTAACCTACACCGCTATAGATGTGACCTGTAGTTATAGCGGTAACCTACACTGCTATAGATGTGACTTGTAGTTATAACAGTAACCTACACCGCTATAGATGTGACCTGTAGTTATAGCAGTAACCTACACTGCTATAGATGTGACTTGTAGTTATAGCAGTAACCTACACTGCTATAGATGTGACCTGTAGTTATAGCAGTAACCTACACCGCTATAGATGTGACTTGTAGTTATAGCAGTAACCTACACTGCTATAGATGTGACTTGTAGTTATAGCAGTAACCTACACTGCTATAGATGTGACTTGTAGTTATAGCAGTAACCTACACTGCTATAGATGTGACCTGTAGTTATAGCAGTAACCTACACTGCTATAGATGTGACCTGTAGTTATAGCAGTAACCTACACTGCTATAGATGTGACTTGTAGTTATAGCAGTAACCTACACTGCTATAGATGTGACTTGTAGTTATAGCAGTAACCTACACCGCTATAGATGTGACCTGTAGTTATAGCAGTAACCTACACCGCTATAGATGTGACCTGTAGTTATAGCAGTAACCTACACTGCTATAGATGTGACCTGTAGTTATAGCAGTAACCTACACCGCTATAGATGTGACCTGTAGTTATAGCAGTAACCTACACCGCTATAGATGTGACCTGTAGTTATAGCAGTAACCTACACTGCTATAGATGTGACCTGTAGTTATAGCAGTAACCTACACTGCTATAGATGTGACCTGTAGTTATAGCAGTAACCTACACCGCTATAGATGTGACCTGTAGTTATAGCAGTAACCTACACTGCTATAGATGTGACTTGTAGTTATAGCAGTAACCTACACTGCTATAGATGTGACCTGTAGTTATCCGGTTGTTCAGTGATGACGCGACGAATCCTACTTCCATGTAGGGCTGCTCAATTAATCGAATTTTAATCACGATTACGATCTGGGCTTTCAACGATCATTAAAAATGACTGAGCCGATTATTAGCCCCTCCCTAATTTATCCGCGACACCTTAAAGGCCGTTCCGTGAAAATATTGTCGGGCATAAACCGGTCCGTGGCGCAAAAAAGGTTGGAGACCGCTGATTAAGAGGACCCGAGGGAAGCTCGGAAAGCTAAGCAGAAGTTATTTGGAGAGTGACTGCCGTTGGTTGAAAAGAGAGTTTAAAAAAAAAAACTTCAGTGGTGTTGCACACTATTTTATATTATTTTTTTAAAGTCATTGTTAACCCTTTAAAGCCGGTCAGAGCAGCACGCTCCGTTTTGCGTAACTATTTTTAAATCCCTGTAGAACCGGAACCGTGTAAGCTAGCGCAATAATTTGTTTTGCATATGAAACCGGAGGAGTTGTACTTACATCTGATGCCATCAGCTTGTCCTCGGTCACGGTTTCGTTCCACATATAGCTTTGCAAAAATTGCATAAAAAGCGCTTGCAGGAACAAAAACATAATATTCCAGAAACACGCTTTGCCGATCCGATCAGCTGTTCGTAACACTTCCCACAGTAAAATGATGCACATGCTGTTTTCTTTGCAAATTTGCATCATAGGATTGTTTTTTGTTTTTCCTGCAGTATATAAAAATTGCTGTATCTCCAAAATAAAACTATGAAGACACTCAAAATAAATTTCCTGTTGTTGTAAACTATTTTTTGCAACTTTATTGTATTTAAAGTTTTGAGGGATAAGCCTCTTAAATTTCTCCAAGTAGAAATATATGTAAACAAAACAAAAGCGATTTTCAATTTTTTTTGTAGTTTATTGCACTTTTTTGCAATTTATGTAATTACTATGGACTTAATGCATACATATTATTAAAATATGGGCTATAACAGTTGTATTGATGTATAGCAACTTGAAATGCTCCCACAAATGGCACTACAGCATGTAAAAAAAATAATATAAGCTCTGGTGGACTTGGTTCTATAGTAGGTCTTAAAGGGTTAAATAAATATCGTCAAATAATCTTGATCTCAATTTCAGTGAAAATAATCGTGATTATCATTTTTGCCATAATCGAGCAGCCCTACTTCCGGGCCTAAAGTAGTCTGCGTTTAATATGGCTTTTGTGTTGTTAACATGTTTAATGTTATGTATTTTCTTATATTTAATCTCAAAAAGCTCCTAAAACAGTCAGTGATCACTGTTGACCTCCCTCGGCTTTTATTACCGCTAATCATTTATTTAAGCTCAGTTTTTAAAACCTTAGGATGTAACTACAGCCCAGCCCATGCAGCAATATATGAATGACTAACCTCGTATTGTGGCTGCATTATCTCAGTTGTTCTCCTGGCTGAAGTTTGGTCCTTTTACAGCATCCTGCCATGCGATTACATTTGTTCCTGACCACCGAAAACACTCATGTTAACTTTTATCGAGTGGAAAAAAAGTTAGCTTGTTCATATTATGCTAACATAGCTGTGTCGCTAGCGGTCACGTAGCACATCATTATATAGCAGCTAGCCAAACTTCAGTAACCCTACAAACGTCACTGCTGTTTAGTTTTCTGTCTTCATTTATGTTGGAAGTGATAACAGAGCTGTACGTTTTAATTTGTTTCCAAAACCCCGCAGTCAGGACATGCTATATTGTATTTAGATAGAAGCTAGCAAGCTAACTTCCTGCTAACTTCTAACTCCGTTAAATGTCATAAATTCCGTTTTCATGGATGCCTGGATGTTAAACTCAATTGTTACACCTGGTAGAGCAGAACGCTGATCATGTTATTAAAGATGAAAGACTTTAGACAGTTTTTCAACTCTCAGTAATGCCATAGTGATCGTTTGATATATGGACCTGCAGCGGAGTTTAGGCTATAGATAGATGCTATAGATGTGACCTGTAGTTATAGCAGTAACCTACACTGCATAGATGTGACCTGTAGTTGTAGCAGTAACCTACACTGCATAGATGTGACCTGTAGTTGTAGCAGTAAACTACACTGCTATAGATGTGACCTGTAGTTGTAGCAGTAAACTACACTGCTATAGATGTGACCTGTAGTTGTAGCAGTAAACTACACTGCTATAGATGTGACCTGTAGTTATAGCAGTAAACTACACTGCTATAGATGTGACCTGTAGTTATAGCAGTAAACTACACCGCATAGATGTGACCTGTAGTTATAGCAGTAAACTACACTGCATAGATGTGACCTGTAGTTGTAGCAGTAAACTACACTGCTATAGATGTGACCTGTAGTTGTAGCAGTAAACTACACTGCTATAGATGTGACCTGTAGTTGTAGCAGTGTAGGTTACGCGTTGCTCCCACTTACTGAAGTTTCTATTCATCTCCAATAAATCTGAGAGCCCAGGCTCCGATCAGATCTGACGTCACACACTAACACCACACAGACACACACAGACTCTCATTTCTCTTTTGGATGAAGTGAAATTTTAAATGAAGGATGAATGGTGCGATTTGCTGAGCCCAGTGAAATCAGGGTTGGTGTTCCGGATGTGACGGCTCAGGCCTGAGAGCACATTTACATTCTTCCTCGTCCTCTTCCTCTTCCACGGGAAATCATTTAGACTTTCTGCCACATTCACCGATGTTCGTCAGTCTGTCCTGTTCCTTTTTTTAGCTCCCTGATAAAAGATTCGTCTGCCTGCTCTGCCGGGACTTCCAGGTCAGTGAGCCCCGAATGCAGGTCGGGACAACACAGAGAGTCTGACAGCCGAGAGCTTCACTTTCACTTTCATTTGAGAAACTTTCCTTTCTTTCCGCTGCGCGCTGGATTTTCTCTGATCCATTTTCGTGCCTGTGTCAGTGTGACATCCTGCTGCGACAGGTCGAGGTAACACCTGATGGATGTGCTCTGCAGTGGGCTGAGGCGAGGCACAGTGCCTGTCAGGGTTATTAGACAAGTTGTAAATAGACGACATGAATCCATATTTATTCCCAGTACAACAAAAACACATTAAAGGTAGAAACTGTGAAATGTTTAACAGATATGAGCTGATTTTGAGTTTGACCCATGTGACCGAGCTGCTGACAGCTGATCAGCTACTTCCTGTCCCAACTTTATTCAAACTCAAAATGAGCTCATGTGTTTCCTAACATGGTACAGTTTCTCATTTTAAAGACTTTACATGTTTTCTATGTTCTGCTGTGAAACACAAAGACCCAATTTATTCAGCATTACAGATGAGTTTAAAAAATAAAAGCCGATGGAAGAAATCAGGGTCTGCACCCTGATGGAAACATGGAAATCTAATGGAAAGGATGCAAGGCCCCTGAAACAGCCTCGGTTCATAGAGGTGATGAAGGTCGTTAAGGGTGCACTGGAAAGTACACATAATTGATCACAATGAAATATCAATGAGATGTGCTCTTTAAAAAGAAAGGCAGACGGTGTGTGGGCGCTAAAGGTTAACCTTTCACCCAGGTTCAGTCTTTTTTTTAATCTCTCCACGGCTGAACCCCTAATGCGTCAGTCGAAGTGTGTCCACATTTCTACACGTTGTACATGCAGGTGGAGGGACAGGAGGCCTCACCTCATCATCGCCCTGACTGCACCGTGTTTCTGCAGGTTTCCTTCCTCCACCAACACTCCTCACACAGAAACTCTGCAGATTCACACTCTGAGTTTTAATCTACAGGGTGGGCCATTTCTATGGATACACCGTAATAACATGGGAATGGTTAGTGATACTAAAGTCCTGTTTGTGGCACATTAGTATATGTGAGGGGGAAACTCCTCAAGATGGGTGGTGACCATGGTGGCCATTTAGAAGTTGGCTACCTTGTAC
>NC_135175.1:36901668-36946668 GCF_041146795.1 Maylandia zebra | reverse complement strand
GCACTTAAACTGTGTTTCCTGCAAAGACGGAGACCTGATGGGCTCAGTGAACTCACAGAGCAGAGCTCTACTACATGCTTCACTCACCCAGTCACAGTTACACAGCTTTAATCTGTGCCTAAACACACAGATGGAAGCATTATGACCTGACGTTCATTGTCTTCCCACGGATACCTCAGCATGTGGACCAGATTCGTGAGGGATCTATCCACTGACCCTCCGATTAATAGGTGACCCGCTCTTCCACCTGAGCCACAGCCAGCCAATCACAATCACATGAATAATGCTCACAGAGATTTAGGTTTGTGTGTTTCCTGCAAACTGAACCTTAAACTGAAAATCACCGTCCTGACTTTGTGGCCGAGTCCTCGCAGTGTGACTGCAAACAGATTTATGTGCCCACAACATGACCAACACATGTGCACACACACATCCTGCTAACATGTAACATGATGTCTCACTGCCTCCGTGTGCTCTGTGATCCTGTTCCCTCATGTGATTTACACCAAACCATAATGTGAGAGGAATCTGTGTGTGTGTGCGTTTGTGTGTCAGCCCATTCACAGCCCTAACAATATCCTTTTCTTTGCTCTGCACTTTCCTCTTCTGTGCATCTCTGTTTAGTAAACAACACCAGACACAAGTGTGTGTGTGTGTGTGTGTGTGTGTGCACATTTGTGTGGTGTGTGTGTTGTCTGTACCTCGGAGGTTAATTGGGCGTGAAAACGTGCTGCTCAGAACATTCATTGGCCGACCTGTTGATGGCACTCCTCTGTTTGTGAGTGTGTATTCATGTGTGTGTGCGTGTGCTGTTTCAGAGCCAGGAAATAGCTCAGAACAAACAGTAACAGACTGAAACGTGATGGAGGCAGCGAATAAAAGCAGGACACAAACCAAGCTATTCAAGCTAGAGCCAATGCAACCTGCAGGCAGCGCTAAACACAAACCTGAGGACGGCCCACCTGCCCTGACAGTCCCAGTAACCACCACAACCACCTGTAACTAAGCAACCAGCAACACCTGTAACTAAGCAACCACAACTACGTGTTACTAGGCAACCATGACAACCTGTAACTAATTAACTATGAACACCTCTAACTAATCAAAGACAACCACCTGTAACTAAGCAACCACAACTACGTGTTACTAGGCAACCATGACAACCTGTAACTAATTAAGCATGAACACCTCTAACTAATCAAAGACAACTATCTCTAACTAATTAACCATGTCCGCCTGTAACTAAGCAACCAGGTACACTGAAAAAAATATGTTGTTGGATTTACTTAATTCAATGGTGGACATTTGTTGCACACAGATGTTTTGCTTTGGCAGCAACTTAAACAATTGAGTTAAATTAACACAATTTATTCATGTTCAATAAACCTGTGCAATTTGTGTTGATAAAATGTGACTTAAACATGTTTTGATGAAGTAATTTGAGCTCTTGAAATATTTTAATCCTTCACAATTTTCTCACTTTATCCCAACACCATTCAATAACTTTTACCCAATACTACTTGGTCACTTAAATACTACATGTTATCTTCAAATTACATTTTGCTATTATATTCTAGTATCAAATACACAATTTTCAAATGGAGGCCTTATAACAGATTATATTGTTCTCTTCCAAGATGGTTGCTGGCATCCACCAGTAACCTTTCAAAACAAAATGTCTAATTTCACTGCATTGACAGTAGGTAAAGAATTAAACTGACATTACTCCACTACTGAATCTATATAAACCAACAGTTAAATAATGTCAGTTCTTCCGTGTTCTCTGGAATCAATCACAGCAAAGAAATTAGACTCTTTCTTTTGAAAAATGTTGGGAAAGAACAATACAAAACATTCTATTTAAGGCCTCTGACGTCAAGATTCAGTTAAACAACAATTATAACTAAACAATTTGAGGTAATGTTAGTTTCCATTAACATTAAATTAGGTTACTGAATTGGCAAACACCTTCCTATTAACATTACCCATTTTACCCCAATAACTAAAGAAATTAGCACTTGCAGGTCAAAACCTTTATTCAAGAGATGCAAAAATAACATTGACACAGTGACTGTCAAAAATTACGGCACTGATCATACTGTGACATCTTGGTTCAAAACAGCAAGCTTAGAAATATTCAACGTTCTTTACTTCAACTGAATGAAACTGAAAATACCATTTCACACGGCCCATATGGGATATTTAGACTGCATAACTGTTCATGCTACATCTCTTCACTAGTAAAAGAAAGAAAAAATACAAAGAGAAATTTAAAAATGCTGCCAAACAGACAGAGAACTTGTACAGAGCAAAAGGAAAAACAAACAACAACAAAAAAACGGCTCGTCCTCATGGCAGTTGCAGTGTATATAAAAATGAACCCTGCGATCTGTTCCTGGAATTGAGCTTCAAAAATGCAGCAGAACAAGTGTGAGATTTAAATGTCTTCTCACCTAGAGCTGGTCACCTCACATGCATAACAGTGAGCTTTCCTTGCAGGAGCAGTTTTGTCTCAGTTGTGAGCTTTTCTTGAGAGCTGAGTTGCTTCCAACTCCATTACCACCCTTTGAATCACCTCAAAAGTGTAGCAGAGTTGTGATGGGTAACTCATATTGAAGGAATAAAAAAGGTCCAAACAGCATGGCTACTGCAAAGGTCACGTTATCCAGATCTTGAAGAACTACTATACCCTCGATGATGATGCCAACGTCAGAAAAGTCATTGCCTGGTGCATCCTCTGGAGACAGATGTTCATTGTGGTTTTCTCAATCTGTGCAGTGGCCTCAGTCAAGTCCTGGTTAAACACAAAACATTTCTTTAAGATTCCTTTTTAAACTCATCTCTTTTGAATCTACCAGTTCTAATGTTAGAGTAATTTAAACCAATGCAAGCAACATAGTAAATAGCTATAGCCAAAGAGTGGCCTGCCATGCTGCCATTCATGGTCTAACAGAGTTTCTAAGAGAGGGTGAAAAACATAATTTTACATTAGTTTTTGTTAGAAAGACACCGGCCCATCAGAAATCCAGGTTTTGTCACTCAGAAGATGTTAGAATTTAGACTTTCAGCCCCACAATTTGGTTAGCTGTTGGTCTTTTTTTTTTCCAAACAAAAGCTAATGTAAATATTGGTGGGATTTTCCTTTGTTCACTAGAATGACAAATTTAAAGTTTTTTCACACTGATGTGACCCCTAATACAGGGGTGGGGCCTCAAGGGCCGGCGGCTGAGTTCACTACCAGGCCTCATGTGAACTTCAAATTATTAAAGAGGACTACTGGTCCTAACTGGTCCAATGAGGATCAAGTGGATAACTAAATGCATTTTAAAATGTTGCAAAGCCACAATCTACTCATAAAACACTCACCATGAACTCCTGCACCAAGATGTTGCAATTGTCTTTCACACAGATGCGGAGCACTTTGATGAGACTCCCTTTGAGCATTAATGTCATCCTAAAGTATTATAACAAAGAAAACAGAGATTTGTGAACTTTTCAGTAGCACAGAAGAAAATGATCCCAGACCAAAACTTAAACCAGTCAACATGCAACACCAGCATCTACAAAGCAATATCAAAAATTCCTGTTTGACATCAACTTTATGGATATATAGTTTCCAGAACATTTATTTTTTTAAAAAGATCAATTTTTCTCAGTGGGCCAGTAAATGCATGACGAAAATTATGGCATCCTTTCGGTGGAATCAGTACTCACAGGTAATAGTTGACTGTTTCAATGGATGCAGCATAAAAATCTTTTACTGACCTAATGCAATACATATACACTTTGTAGTTAAAGAATTTTAAAGTTCTTACTGTCATCATGGCAGCTACATCCTTTAGCTTTGTGCCCTGTTCCCCCGATCACTTTGCAAACACTTTCAGCAGACTGTCAGAGAGAAACTCAGCTCCGTCAGAAACCTGTAAAGGCATGGTTGGGATGCACTGGAATGCTGCATTTCATCTGAAATGACATAAAATTATTTTGAAATAACAGCAGGCACTGTGCTTGGTTAATAATCAGTAATGTTTTGTTGAATAAAAACTGTGTTTCCAGATCTTATGGGATTAAAAAAATCCAAAGATGTTTATTTCTGATTTGCAACCCAAGAACCCACAAGTTACAACCTCATTTCAGTTCAAGTGTGCATTAATGCGAGTCCAGTAATCACCTTTCTGACAATACATACAGGTATAAGTCAAACCTATGGCAGATTTTGGATTTCTCAGTTGTATTAATAGGGTGGTCTATTTGAGTATGCATGCACCTAATAATTATAAAAAACCTATTATAATTAAGTTACAGAAACCTTAAGCGAAAATAGAATATACTTTCTTACCATAACACCTTGAACCCACAATCCATCAGCTGACTCCTGGTGAAATGCAGAATAGATGTGGTCTCTCAATGTGCATCAACAAAAACAAAAACAAAAACAAAAGGACAGCAGGTGAGGGCAGGAGGGGTAGGGATGTAAGCTAGCATAATACCGCTGATGATATTAGCTAAAGCTGTTCAATGTCCAAAATCTCACTAACACCACGGTGCAGTAAATACACAATGTAACTGAAGAGTCAGTTGACAAATCTATTCACACAGAAAACCAAATTATGTTATGAGTGCCTCGTAATTAGGTTTAATGTGATATTACGGCTCTTGTGCCAAAGACAAATTCAAATGAAAAAGCGCCAATTCTTTGACAACAGATAAAACAGCAAATAAGCTAACGGCTCTTTTTTAGCATGTTACATGGCGACACTCTAGACGTTTAACTACATTTGGCTGAAATATGGTAAATATTAATTCAAAAAATCAAGACATACCAAAAAACGTAGAGTTGGCTGCTCGACTTGACTGAGATGGATGCATTTTTTAAACCACGATCCAAAGCCCGCGAGATGAAATCACGCGTGGTTTCACGAGATTTAACGTTGCTATCTTATTGACTTACTTCACCTGAACATGATATAAACAATTTAATACACCCTTTCTGCATATCATGTAGTTTTTACACTATATAGTTACATTTATCTTTAAAACATGAGGCAATTGTGTTAAATACATGCAAGATGCTTACATAAATCCAAGAGATGGCCAGTCCCTTTTTTTCAGTGTACACCTGTAACTAAGCAAACACAACTACGTGTTACTAAGCAACCATGACCACCTGTAGTTAATTAACTAATTAAATATAACCACCTCTAGCTAATGAACTAGAACCACCTGTAAGTAATCAATCATGAGAACCTCTAACTAATCAAATACAATCATCTCTAGCAAGTCGTTATCCACAGCCATCTGTAACTAAGAAACCACGAACATCTGTAACTAAGCAACCACGACCATCTGTAACCAAGGATACCAAGATCATTTGTAACCAAGCAACCAAATTCTAAAAAACCTGTTTCTAAAAATGTAAAAAAAAACAAAAAAAACCCTTTTGTTTGTTTTTTAAAGTCCTATGTGATCAGGATCTGGTTTGTGTCCTTTTTCAGTTGTTATCTCTATTAACTATGATACAGAGTGATACCATGTATAATTCACAAGTTAACTTATTATATTATGTGATTATATAAACACAAATTATAACATCATTAGTTGATAAACATAAACTAAACAGTTAAAAGAGGTAATATTTACCGTTTATTAACACTGATCGTTATAATGTGTATAAACACCATTAGAAGTAATACTTCTATATAATTTCTTACCACAAACCTCACTGACCACAGACACAAAGAAAACTGTCAATCTTTTTCCGCCTCAGTGGTTTGATTATTTCTCCTCTTCGGTTTTAGCACAGAAATGCAAAAGAATGCAATCAGTGAATAACAGGATTACATAATCTTATTCCATAATTATTTGCCCTGACACCCTGAACACACACACAGTCAAACATGACACTACGCGGGCAGATACACATACACTTATGTCATCTTGCACGAGTGGCCTCACACACACACACAATGTGAGAGTTTGGCTCATTAGTGCTGTTCTTTAAAAAAAACAGCTGATTGTTGTGAGTTTCCCAAAATGAAATGTTTCCTTTTCCTCCTCGCTCACTTCCTGCCTTCATTATTTCTTTAAAACTAATTTAACAGAAAGAAATGAAATGAAACAGGAAGCTGAATTCAAAAAATAATCTTATATGAAATCAGAATGACTCACAGATGGTTGCTGGTCCCTTCCCTATTATAAGAACATGGTTAATTTGATGTTCCAGGTGACACACACACACACACACACACACACACACACACACACACATTTCAGTAACTTCATATACTTTAGATTTATTATTAATTGGCTTAGTTGTTTTTGTAAACACATCAGCTGCAGGGATTTCACTATGTGGGCATTTTACTTTAGTTCTCCCACCATAATCAGCTTTACATTGTCTGGCCACACCATGAATTACACTACACTACATTAGTGTTTATGACCTGTTACCCACTGAAAACAGCTGGAACTTTATGCAACCACAAATGTGATGAAAATCAGGAAATTGTTCTCCAAAGTGTGAGTGAGACCAGGAACACGAACACAAACAGGTGAAACATGGAAAGCAGTGGACAAACAAGAGAAGGAATGCAAAGATGAGAAAAACTGAATGAGTGGGATTGAATCTGCATTTCCTTTCCGACAGCACGCGGCTCTGATTCGCTGTCTCTTTTTGTTTGTTTGTCTTCAGGTCCAGCGGTTCGTTTCAGCAGCTTCTCTCCAAGCGGCCCGACACCCCCTCCTCTGATTGGCCAGCACACCGTAGAGGTGCTGCGAGACGTCTTATCGTACAGCAATGAAGTTATAGAAACCCTGCTGGAGTCAAAAGCAGTGGTTCAGAATGAAGTCTTGTGATTGGCCGAAAGAAAAATAATTAACAAGAGAAAGGAAAAGACAAAAACTGATCATTTTTACCTGATCACTAGTTTTGATTTTAAAGGACTGATCATTAAACATTTAGATTTCAGCTGAAGATAAGTTCATATTTCCATTTTTAAATGTATTTTTTAATGATTTATGAACAATTTCTGTATACGGAGTGTTTTTACACAAATATGAAGCTGATTCTTCTAACATCTTTGTGTTTTATGACTCTACAGTAACTCTACAGAACTCTACAGTAACAATTCAGTAACTCTACAGAATTCTACAGTAACAATACAGTAACACTACAGTAACTCTACAGAACTCTACAGTAACTCTACATAACTCTATAGTAACACTACAGTAACTCTACAGTAACACTACAGTAACTCTACAGTAACATTACAGAACTCTACAGTAACAATTCAGTAACTCTACAGAATTCTACAGTAACACTACAGTAACTCTACAGAACTCTACAGAACTCTATAGTAAGACTACAGTAACTCTACAGTAACTCTACAGAACTCTACAGTAACTCTACAGAACTCTATAGTAAGACTACAGTAACTCTACAGTAACACTACAGTAACTCTACAGTAACTCTACATAATTCTATAGTAACTCTACAGTAACATTACAGAACTCTACAGTAACAATTCAGTAACTCTACAGAATTCTACAGAATTCTACAGTAACACTACAGTAACTCTACAGTAACTCTACAGAACTCTACAGTAACTCTACAGAACTCTATAGTAAGACTACAGTAACTCTACAGTAACACTACAGTAACTCTACAGTAACTCTACATAATTCTATAGTAACTCTACAGTAACATTACAGAACTCTACAGTAACACTACAGTAACTCTACAGAACTCTACAGTAACTCTACAGAACTCTATAGTAACACTACAGTAACTCTACAGTCATACTGTTCTAACTCTACAGGACACTGATGATTTTTGTCAGATGTTCAGGTCAGTGTTTGAAACAACACGCTACAAAATACCAAAGAAAGATCACACCATCATGACCTTATAAAATGTTTCTCAAAGCAAAATATGTTTATTGCACCTTAGAGCTGTTTATGAACTTGCTTTTAAATAAAACTTTTGAATTATTTTATGACCTGTGTATGTGCATGTGATGTGACACTGTGGGGTGTTGATGTCGTGATGATATGCTGGAATGTCAATTATAATAAATTGCCTGCAACAAATTTCAAGAAATCGCGGCTGCGTGCAGCGGGGCTAGGGGAGGGTCTGTGCTGACGGACGTGGGTTACTGACCTGGCAACCTGGCTGCCCCTGGGTGGGTCCGGGATGGGCGTGAGGTTCTGGGGGCGCTCCGTCTCTGGGCTGGGGCCCGGGCCGGGCCTCGGGGGCTTGGGTCCTGGTTGGTGTGTTGCCGGGGTTGTGGGCGGGTGGGTGCATGGGGGCCCGGCCCTGGAGCAGGGTGCCGCCGGTGCGTCGAGCCGCCTGGGGGGCTCTTCAACTGGTGGGGGGGATGGTCACATCTTGCAGGAGCTTTCTTCTCTTCAGGAACTCTCTGCAGGAGGGGGAGATACAGGAGAGGTGGAGGAAGATCTCAGCCTGGGCGTTTACCGTCTTATGTAGTCTGGAAGATGTGTGGATGGTGGGGTGGGTGCAGTTTTCTCTGTGGTGGGGTTGGGTGGACTGTCCAGGGCTCTGTGGAGCCGGAGGGCGCTACTGCACTGGGCCCCGGTCTGATGGGCCTGGGCCCCCCTTCCCTGGCGGGTCGCGAAGGGTGGGAGTGCCTACTGGGGTCAGCGGGGGAGCTGGCCCCAGGGAGGGGTTACCTGCCCCTCCCTTCCTTCCCTCCCCATCTCCAGCTGCCTCCCTCTTCCCGCTCCTCCACAACCACTCACACATGCAGGGCCTTGGAGTGGGGGTATGTCACCAGGGTGCAGAGGAGGCTACCCCCCCCCCCCCCCCCCCGTCCCCTTCTGGCTGCCTCTGCCTCAATTTTATCCCACAACTTAGACATTCACATTATTCACACTCTCATTACACATACATATAGGATCTTGGGGGTGGGCACGATACACAGAGTCCAAATTACCATCAGGGTGTATACCTCACCCCTGACGTCGTTGCCCACCTCTCAATTTTAAATACACTTAGTCATTGAGGGCTAGCAGGAGGGACTATGCGCTTACCTGCTGCTCCTTGGCAGGTAGCTCCAAGCCCTCCTGGGTTTTAATTGCACCTTAGAACACATATGCATCAACACTACAATGAGCGGGTGGAGGGAGGTTTGGAGTCTTCTCCCACCCCCATTCTCTGCGGCCTGCTGGAGCGGGAGGGCTAGGAGGAGGAGTTGGCCGTCCGACTGCGGTCTGGGGTGTGGGGCCTCCCTGCTGCTGCGGAGTCGGGGTGGTCTGCCTCTCCCCACCGCAGGGAAAAGGGTAACACCACCTGGGTCTGGGTGCAATTCCCCCCTCCAGGGGCAAGGGTACCTAGACCCGGTTTGTAGAGTACGCTTGGGGAGTGTGATTGTGTGTACAGCGTCTCTTTATGTCTGTCTCCACGTTGGTTGAGTGTGGAGTGAGTGCATATGAGAGCATGAGGGTGGGAATGGATGTTTGTGTCTGTGTGTGCCCATATGTCTGTGTCTATATGTCAGGTTGGGTATCAGACGCCACCTCTCTGGGGACACCTCAGGCCCTCCAAGGTTTGGAGGCCTATCTCCACCCACCACCACTTCCCCTGCCGGTGGCGGACTCCCTCAGGTGTCGGTGTGTTGGTGGTTCTTTGTATCTGGGGGTGGGCGTCCGGGTACACACCGGCTCACTCCTTGGCGGCCGCTTGTCGGGGCCTGGGGCTCGCTCGGGCCCCTTTGGAGGTGGGGTGCCCCCGGCCTCTCGGCCTGGGGCTCGGTCACTCAGGCACAGCTGGGGGCCGGCGGAGCTCACGGGCGCGTCACTGCAACTCCCCCTGACTTCTGCTCCGCGGCTGCTGGGCGAGCCCTCATCTGGGACTCTCCTCAGCTCTTACTGGAACAGTGGCGCGGCTGCCCCTCTGTTGGTCTTCCATGGTCTCTTGTATTCTGGGGGCCTCTGGATGTCTGGAGTTTTGATCTCCTCCATACCCACTTCACACCCTGGAGGACGGGGCTGTGGCCCCCCCACACTCCCTAGCAGATCATTACATGGAGAAACCTTTGGAATGCAAGCATGCTGATCCACACAGGTATGCACACATGGGTATTCACAGATGCGGACTAAAGCTTTCTTGGCTGCTGCCTCAAAGCACACTATGCGCTGTCTATCTTGCGTGCTGCACAATATCGTTTATTATTTAGTAAATATTGATATCTATGACTAGCTAGTTTATTGTGATGGTGCTTTGTTTTCTCTATTATTATGTTGCTCTTTGTTGTTTGCTGTCTCCTCTGTTTGTTTTTTTTGTTTGTTTTTTTTTTCTCCATACAGGTGACCCAGGAGTTCTTTTTTTTTTTCTCTCTTTCCCCCCCCCCTTCTCACCGTCTCTTCTCCCCTTTGGTTTTCTTTCTTTCTCTCCCCCTCTTTCTCTCATTCATTCCCCCTGTCCTATTTATTAAAAAAAAAAAAAAAAATGACAAAGGATGAACTGAAGCTCTGCCATCACGTAATGTCGCATACTGCTGTTTCTGATGTCATTTAAAAAAAAAAAAAAAAAAAGAAAAAAAAAAGAAATCAAGTGAAACGACTGACCTGGAAGCAACCTTCTGGAAAATGTCACCTATTCATTCACCTGACTGCTTGTCTCTTTGGTTTGCTGTCCCCACATGACCTCACCTGTGGGGACAGGTGTTTCTGATAGAGATTGGTGACTAGGTTAAAGTTAGACACTGGGTGTACTTGTTGTTTGATATGCAGCCAACTGTTGGACGATGGACACAGTCATGGGTGAATGAATGAGGATCACCTGAGCTCAAATGCGAGGTGGAGAATAAATGCAGAAAAACTCAGGCATTCTCTCGTAAACGTAAGATGCTCTGTTCTTTAACGTGGGAGAAAATTTTTAAAAATATAAATATTATGTTTTATTGATTAGAAACTTTGCAGTTTAAGGTACGTATCACATGAGAACACATGCCCCTGAACAGGAAGTCCCAGATTTTCTCCCTCCACTGATTTCTGATCAAAGGACAAAGGAGGCGGGAACAACTAAGCTGTAGTGCCTCTTCTCTTCACTTCACTGTGCAATACATTTTGTTAATAGTCAACAGTGCAATAGACTTCAATACTTGAAATGTGCAATTCCCTTGTATTCTTATTCCTATTTATTCTATTTATCCCTTTCGTATATTTTTTTATATATGTCTCTGTATTTATATATGTGTATATATATATAATATTCTGCTCACGTTCTGTAACTTCTGTCGGTGCTGTGCTATTGGAAACCGAATTTCCCAGAGGAACCCACCCGAGGAATTAATAAAGTTTAATCTTATCTTATCTCTCTTATCTTAAATCAAGGCACAAAAACAGATCCAGTTTAGGGGTTAGGGTTAGGGTAACCCTAATGTGAAAAAGCTGTTATTGTGAGATAAAAGGTCAGTTTCATTTCTTTTGCTAAAAAATATTAATGAGGAAATGGTAACCTTTCCAGTTTTAATGCATTAAGGTAACGACCATCTGAGCTTCACCCAGTCGTCAGTAATGATATCATCTCGCCGCGGTTCCTTCCTCGTTGGCAGCTGTTGTTCATGCCACATTCACGATGGTTCCTATGTTCTAAATTTAGATGGAAACTCAGGATGAAGATGTTTTGAAAAACTTGGAGCTCCGGGAGGCTGGAACCCCACCGAGCCACCGGCTTTCTGCCCTTTAGTCTGTTGCTGATGGAAAACTATTGATCAGTGCAGCTTGAAGCAGTTCGTTTCACACTTCGTATGCAGGGAAAACAGAGGAGATGAAGTGTACAGTGTTTGGATGCCGGGTGAGTGATTTCCAGCATCCTCTGCAGGATATTGTTCTGGGACACCAGTGAGAGATTATTGGCAGCAGCCCAGCTTGTTTATGACATTAATCATCTCTGATCATTGCTTGCAATATGGCTGCATGTCAAGGATAAAAAAGTAAGCTCCCAGGAGCTCGATATCTCCTGCTGCACGCCGGGATCTGTCGCTCCTTTTGGAAACGCTGAGCATGCCATTGATGTCGGTGGGAGGACGAGAGGCAGGTTGACAGTTTGATTAATGGAAAAGAAATCCTCTGGTAGAAAGCGGAATAATCGAATGAACGTGGTGTTTACTGAATTCGAGGAAACGTGACGCATCTGGACCGTGGCGGAGTCGCCGGGGGAGGCGCAGACTGACGTGTTTGTTTGAGTTTTGAGGGAAGAAGGGAGGAGAGGGGAGGCTCAGGTGTGATTCATCAGAAACCAGGGACTTACTGTAGCTGTGCCATCCAAAAACTGACACAAACACTGCTCTGGGATCACATGTCATCTTCCTGAGCGGAGCAACCCTCCTACAGAACGCCATTACATTAAATCAGAGCAGAGCGCCGCAGGTTTGATAAAATAATTGTTTTCAAGGACATTACTCAGCAGATCGTCCGTGCCTTCAAACTAGAGATGGACCGATCCGATATTACGTATCGGTATCGGTCCGATACTGACCTAAATGACTGGATCGGATATCGGAGAAAAATAAAAAATGTAATCCGATCCATTAAATATCACGAAAGCACCTCACAAAACTTGCAACACGCCGTAACTCACCTCAGAACGTTAGCATGTCGGAGCAGTATGCATCACGTGATAGAGCGGCTGTGGCATGCGGGACCTGTGGTCTGGATAGCATTTGGAGCTTCGCTAGCAACCTGGCATTTCATCTCCGACAAAGTTATCCCCGAGAGAAGTAAAGCAAGTGTGTAAGTCCATCTCTGAATGTTTGTAAAGCATTCCTGCGTTAAGCTTAACAAGCGATATATGGAGCGACTGCCTCTCACTCTCCGGCTGCTACTTCAATCGTGAAACTGCTTAAATGATCAGCTGATCGGCTTTTCTGTCGCGAGTCCGTCTCTGTTGTTTGTTTTTGGCCCACTTTACACCAGAAAGAGGAAACCAGCGGCTGAACAACAGCAGCACGTTTAAGCTTGATAAGCTGTTGTTAGAATGTATTTAATATTACTTTCTACTCCAGGATCTTTTTCTACGTAGCTGACGCTGGTAACTGTGCAGGGGCGGATCTAGCAAAGTTTAGCCAGGGGGGCCGATAGGGCATGAACAGGGAAAAGGGGGCACAAAGACATACTTTTCTTTCTTATTCTCATTTAAAATGTCTAGCTTTTAATAAATAATTATCTGACACACAAAGTTTTAATTTGATGTAAAATGAATAGAAGTCAATTACTGTATATAGTAACTATTAATTAAGTCTAATATATATACCCTAGTAAGCTATAGTACTTTTTCCTTTGGGAAGGTACCATCTGTGCAGTCTGCAATTTTGTTGAAGAAAGATGTTGAATCTATTTAATATTTCTTGAAAAATAATTGATTTCTGTGCATTTTTTTTTTCACACTGCATCAAATTAAGGTTGATTACGTCGATTAAGCATCATGAGGTGGAGCGTGAGGGGTGGTTCCCTATTTTTTATTTATTTCTTTTTGTTGTTGCTGGGAGTTGGAACCCTGTTAGTTAGGTTGCTTAATATTTATGCTAAGTACTCTTTAAAATACCAGAATAGGGAGGATGGTGCAGGTTTAAGTTTATTAGATTGATCAGTATTGCTGAACTATGAAATATTTTTTTTTTGCATACAGGTATAACAGAATAGCTTTAGTGTAGTTGTTGTTTTAAACTTGAGTATGAATTTATACAAAATGCAGCAAGATATTTAAAAAACAGTTTTGTTGATTAAAAAACACTATATCGGATTCATATCGGTATCGGCAGATATCCAAATTTATGATATCGGTATCGGACATAAAAAAGTGGTATCGTGCCATCTCTACTTCAAACTGGAGGCCGTTCAGCCCTGATCGAGGAGTGTAAGGACAAATATTACAAGAACAACAATCAGTCGTCACAGTCAAAGGCACAAATTCACTGGAGGAAAGGCGATTTTCTTAATGACTTAAAGAAAATCACAATGGGCCCCAAGGTGCGTGTAAATTTGAAAGGCCCCACCTCTCCTAAGAGCCAGAGCCTTAAATTCAGACGGGCGACTTTTTGGTTGTTTTCTGTCTCGTTTTGTCTCAAATTTATTTCTTTATTTTTGTTTCGTGACTTCTTTCAGCTAGCTGATGTCCAAACAGAAAATCTTGACTGTGACTTCGACTTCCTGTAAAACAAAACTCTGAAAATCATTTGCATGAAATAAAGCTGCTGCTGTCTGCTAGCTGTGGACTTCCTCGTTCTACAGACCGAGTTTGTTTTTGTTCAAACTGGAAATGTAAAATAATTTAAAGAGTGACAGAAACGGCACGATAAGTCCTCGACGCTGAAAAACCCTGTATGAGTGTTTTTATCAGTCGCAGGCTGTTGTCCGAGTTCATCATCTCTGACAGCTGTACATCTAACGGGCTGTGTCAGAGCTTCATTCCTGCAGTAAAGACATCAGCAGCCTCTGAGCTCATTTTCTGTTGTCATGAACTTATTTAGGACTCGTTACAGGAGCCAAGGTCTAAGAAACTCACACACATGTGTAGCAGCAACACTCCAGCTTTTATACATTTTTTTATTTTGAGCTTTAATCTCCTGCCTGTGTGTGTCTGTGTGTTTGTGCGCTGTGTGATTATGGAAGCATGTGCATGTGTGCTCTGGCTGGAGGTCGGTCACTGTCACAGCTAATAAAGTTAGCTGTTATTTGTAACATGAATGTGTCCGAGCTGCTCTGTTTTGCTGTGTTTACAGCACACCAGATGCAGCTGTTTCTGACTTGTAGAGGGTTGAGTTAGCTAACTGAAGTTTTTAATTAGTTTTTAACTCTATGACGTTAGCATGCAAAGTTAGCCTGTTGCTAGCAGCAGGTCTCTGCTGTTCTTTGTCATTCGGCTCTGTTATCGTGGAACCGGCCTGGCAGACACTCAGCACACAGATCAGGGTTCTCTGTATACATATATACCTGTCTAGTGACTGACAGTAAAGAGTCCAGAGATCCGGTACTGTCTGCCTCTTACTTACACACCAGAAATGGTAAAAATGGTAAATGGCCTGTATTTATATAGCGCTTTACTAGTCCCTAAGGACCCCAAAGCGCTTTACATATCCAGTCATCCACACATTCACACACTGGTGATGGCAGCTACATTGTAGCCACAGCCACCCTGGGGCGCACTGACAGAGGCGAGGCTGCCGGACACTGGCGCCACCGGGCCCTCTGACCACCACCAGCAGGCAACGGGTGAAGTGTCTCGCCCAAGGACACAACGACCGAGACTGTCCAAGCCGGGGCTCGAACCGGCAACCTTCCGATTACAAGGCGAACTCCCAACTCTTTAGAACACAACATATGAGCAGACGTAACACACACACACAGGGGTTACAGTTTCAGAGAGAGCTGTGTGTGCATTATGGTGTGGGTAAAATCCACGAGGAGGCGTTAAACCTGACCCGACCCAACCTGCTGCATGTTCAACTCCCTGTGACCCATTTAGGGTTAGGTTCTTATTGAGCACGTTCCATCCACTGTATGGAGCACTCACGTGTAAATCTTGTGACAGTCCAAATGCTCGTGCATGAACCTGTGAAACTATGAGTCAGTATGTGAGTAACATCTAACCCTAAGCGCACCCCTGACCTGGTGGATGTGTTTAACAGGAGTTTAAAATCATGCTAATATTTCTGCTGCTCTCCAGGTCCTCAAGGACTTGCTCCACATGCCACATGCAATTACTACACAAATGAGCAGAAAGCATCTGGGTCCAGATTCATTTGCAAGTGAATCTCTGAGTTTGTCAAAAAGTTCATAACGTTGATGTTGGACAGAGTCTCAGCATGACACGGTCACAGGAGCTCCTTGATGCAGGAGGTGCTAGTTTCAGGTTAAAACACTGAGAGGTGTGTCTAAAACCATTAAACAGGAAGTGCCAGGTGTGCACGTGGTGGAGGTGTTGGAGCCGATGACAGGGAGAAACGGTGTCCACATACTTCTGCTCGTATTGATTGATTGATTGAATCTTTATTTTGAACACGTTGAAAAAGTACAACAACATAGAATTAAGAAGACACAAACAAACAAAGCAAAACAAAAGGAAAACGAGCAAAAACAACTACGAATAACTTTCATGTTCAAAAAGCAGCAGGAAGAAGCACGAGCTTATTTAATCCCACCCCCTGTCCACTGTCTAGTAATCAACAGACCTCCTTACAATCACATTATATGTTACGTGTATTTTTTTTAAATGTATTAATTATATGTGTATCTGTCTTTCTATCTATCCATACATACGTATATACACATACACACATATACACATTTTCAGTAACCCCAGTAACCTCAAAGGATACACAACCTACAGATATATACACCCACACCAACATACCCGTGCACCCGCACACACATGAAAATATTGGACAAGATCTCCGCCTCCTCCCTGTACGCTGCAAAAACCACATCCTTAAACCGCTGTTTAAACTGCGCCGTGCTCGGACTTTGCTTCATATCTTTACTTAGTCTGTTGCACAGCTTCACTCCACACACAGAGATGCAGAAACTTTTTAAAGTTGTACGGATACGAGGATGTTAAATTTAATTCCCCCTCAAATTGTGTCCCCGTTCCCTTTTAGAAAACAGTTTTAGAATATTGTCAGGAAGCAGGTCGTTTATTGCTTTATACATAATGTGTGCAGTGAGAAAATGAACCAGATCTGTGAATGTTAGAATTGTTGATTTTAAGAATAGTGGATTTGTATGATCTCTGTCAGCAGTTTGATGGATTATCCTTACGGCCCTTCTTTGTAATATAAAGACTGATGATAGCGAACAAGTAAACCTCTGCACAGTAATGCAAACACGGTGCAATCAGGGGACAATAATGTGGAGTGTTTGTGGTCCAGAATGTGTTTTACTCAAGATTGAGACACTTCTTGAAATTTTGTTATGTATATGATTTATATGAGACTTCCAGTTTAATTTATCATCTATAATCACACCAAGAAACTTATGTTCAAGAACTCTTTCAATTTCCACACCATCTACATGAATCTGCACTTGTGCATTTCTAAGGGAATTCCCAAATAAGATAATTTTAGTTTTACTGAGATTTAGAGATATTTTGTTCCTGTTAAACCATTTTTTAATTTTGCACATTTCTGAAGTAACTGTATCCAGCAGCTGCTTTAGATCCCCCCAGAACAAAAAATATTTGTGTCATCTGCAAATAATACTAATTTTAATATATCAGATGCCTTACAAATATCATTTATATAAATAATAAATAATTTTGGACCCAGTACAGAGCCTTGTGGAACACCACAAGCAATGTCCAAGCATGATGAGGAATGGACACCCAGCTTCACAAATTGTTTCCGGTCACTTAAATAATTTTTCACCCATTGCAGTACAACCCCCCTAATCCCATACCGTTCCAGTTTATTAATTAATATGTCATGATTGATTGTGTCGAATGCTTTCTTGAGATCCAGAAATACTCCAGCTGCATACTGTTTCTGATCTATAGCATTCGTAATCTCCTCAATTGATTCGATTAATGCCAGAGATGTTGATCTTTTTGATCTGAATCCATATTGACTGTCAGAGAGTAATTTATATTTATCTAAGAATTTGTCTAATCGTTTATTAAACAGGTTTTCTAGGATTTTGGAGAATTGTGGTAGTAAAGAAACAGGCCTGTAATTTGTGAAGTGGCGTCTATCCCCGGTTTTATACAGCGGCACAACTTTAGCTATTTTCATTTTGTTTGGCACTTTTCCCGTCTGAAATGATAAGTTGCAAATATATGTTAGAGGTCCTACAATTCCTTCAATGACCTTCTTGACGATTTTCATGTCAATATCATTACAATCAGTAGATGTTTTATATTTACACATGTGTACAATGTCAATTATTTCTTTTTCCTCCACTGCTGTGAGGAACGTTGAGTTCCTATCGATCAGGTTTTCACTACAGTCCACTGATGGCAGGGACTCAGGACTTTGTTCTGCCAGGTTTGGTCCAATACTTACAAAATAATGATTACAGCTGTTGACCACATCAGCAGTGTTTTCCATTGTCGATAATGTATTGTGGATAACTTTGTTGTCCAGAATTCTTTTTAATGATACCGTTTAAAACATCCCACATTCCCTTCATATTATGTTCATTGTTGATCAATGTTTTACTATAATGCTCCTTTCTACACACACGTATAATATTGGTCAACTTATTTTTGTATTTTCTGTATTTATTTTCAGCATCTTTTGTTCAGGAACAGAGTGTGTTTTTCTTTTTACATGCGTTTTGTAAACCCTCAGTGATCCATGCTCCGTCTGAATATTTGTGCTTCCTGTTGGATTTTATTGTTGGACAGTTTTTATCGTACAACTCCAGGAATATTCTTAAAAATGTGCCATATGCAATATCAATATCAGCTTCTTTGTACACATTGTCCCAGTGCTGATTTAACAGATCGTTCTTAAGTGCACTCATAGTGTCTTCTGTCCTCACACGTCTGTGTCTCAGTTGTTCTTCATGCTGATTTCTCTATAATTACTGTCATAAACTGCAAAAACTGTAGGTGATCACTGATGTCATTAATTAATAATCCGCTCACGATGTTGTTTTCCATGTTGTCAGTGAAAATATTGTCGCGTAAGGTGACACAACGTGGTGTAATCCTGCTAGGCCTGGTTATTTTAGGACGTAAACTCAAACTGTACATAGAGTTTAGTCATTTTATGCTTTTTCTGATTCAACAGGTCAATATTAAAATCACCACAGATAAACATAACATATGGTGTTTAGTACTTCCTTCATTTGGTTGGTGTAACATATTATAAAGACTTCTGTCTGATGTAATAAAGTTGAGTTTGGCTCTGTGTTCGGTGACAGCAGCTGATTTGTCTTTTACTGCTCGTCTGTGTTTTTAAACTGAACTGTATTTTCACCCAACTTTAAGAACACATACTGCACATCTGCAGCGTCCTTCAGCTGTTCCTGTGTGTTTTCTGTTTGAACAGATGAGAGCGGCGCTGCTTTATGAGCGAGGAGTGAGCGCTCTCACTTTCTTCGCTCTCTCTCTCTGTTCTTGTCATGCTCGGCCGCCCAGTTGGCTGCCTCTGTGTTGAACTCAGTGTGTGAGAGAAAAATTCGGATGTACGTAACTCACCAGCTCTTTAAGTGTCTCTTATTCCCCAACATCTGGAGTGTGTGTGTGTGTGTGTGCAGGAAGCTGAAGTTTTTTTCTGTCCAGCCTAATGTCGAACACAGACACGGTTATATGAGAGAGACAGACACTAATATAACGTTTGGTAACACACTGAGGTCGCCGTCTGACCTCACATCAGTGGACAAAATGATACTTTTATTTTGAAGGGACACACGATCGGGCCTGTTGCCCCTCCTGCTCGCGCACAGAGAGACCATTAATGTGACTCTGTGTTATTATCTGCAGAATGAGGACTCACACTGATGCAGCAGCACATGATGGTGTATTTAACCTTAAACACAACGTTTCATTGATGTGGTAGTCCGATCTCCTTCCACCGCCCTCCGTCACAGCTGTTCTCGGATCACATAGAATGAAACACTAGGGTCAGTTAAAGACTGTTATTATCCATATCATGGCTTCTGGGAATTCTGGAATAATCTTTTCATATATTCCTCTGTTGTTGAGTAAAGAGAGTATCAGGAGTGAAAGAGAAGGTTTAAAGATGGAGGTGATGGTGGAGCTGGCGATGCTTTATTCAGAACGTCATGTCACATTATGTCATATAAATCATATCGTTGCCCTGAAAGCTCTGCACACATCGGTGAAACACGGAGTGATGGGATTATGCAGACAGATGCTGTCAGGGAGGAAGAGGAGGACTTCAAATATGGCCGACCGTCCTCTGGACATCGTCTCAGCTCCATGATGACAGGATGAGCTCTTCAGGGACCGGTCTGTTATTCAAGATCACAACTTGTTACAGTGATAAGAAACACACACACTGATTGAATTCATTTCCTGATGCCTTAAATCTGGTCTTCAGAGCTTGTGGGGACTCTGTCCCTAAAAGGAAGTCCCCGGCGTTCCTGCTGGCACAGATTCATTTCCTGACATGTGCGCTGTCTCTCTATGTAAATTGAGGGTGACAGGAACGAGTTGCAGGTTCAGCTGCAGCCTGCAGAGAGTGTGAAGTGTTTATGGTGGAAACACACACAACATACTGGGAGCTCGGGTCTCCCTCATATGACGTCCACAGGGAGTTTCTCTGGAAAGCACTTCCTGATGTGAGCCGGATGGAGAGAGAGACAGGTCCCGTGCAGCTGCAGCAGCTGGATTTCACATTAGAGCAGTCGAGATGCCCCGCTCCACAGACAGGATGTGTACTCCTGGTTTCCATGGCAGCACCGTCCTTTTCCTCGTTTCCTCCCGTTCCGCCGTTCGTTCCGTCAGAGGAAGTAAGAGCGAGATGGATTCAGCAGAGAAGTTTAGAATTGACATTTATATTTACGGACAGACACGTGGTCCAAAAATCTGCTCTCATATTTTATATGTATTCATATACCAAAAAACATGACGACGTCACATCTGAAAAGAAGCTAAAACAGCTGGACCGCCCCCTGGTGGCTGCCTGCAGTAAAAGTCCCAAACTCCGCCCCCCAGAATTTTATAAATCATCGTTTCACACCAAGAGTCACCTCAGAGTTACGAAGAGCGGTGCTAGGACACATGCTAGGACACATGTGGCGGGGGAGGGCGGAGTCTTTGATGATGACACAGGGTCTGCTGAGACAACGTCTAAGCACCGACATTCTGGAGGGATGGAAAAGAAGTCCTAATGATCATCTTTGCAGGGCTTTGTGAAGGTTGGAGCAGCCAGACCAGATGCAGATACAGCTGTGGACACGCTCTCATCGTGCCTCGGTACAAGTGGGAAGGATGGGAGGAGACAGGTGTACTCTCCTCATCCGGCGCAGGAAGTGACACATCCAGGATGTCAGCTATCTCCACCCCCAGAAACTTGATGCAGCGCGGTTTTCAGTGATGAGTGGAGGGAGTCGATGATCATCTCCTCGGCCTCACCTCCTCTCTGTAGGACCGGCTGTTGCTGGGGGATGATCGTATTGAATGCTGAGCTAAGGTTAACAAGCAGCATTCGTACATGATCTTCTACTCCAGATGTGCCAAACTCATGTGAAACGTGTCCTGGAAGGGGCCGAATATGGGGGCAGTGAAGAGATGGTGTAGTCCTTTACCAGCCTCTCGAAGCACTTCATCATTATGGGAGTCAGTGCAGCATTAAAACACATGATGGTGGATGTTTTGGTCACTGGAAACGTGTTAAAGATGTCCATTAGCATGCGTGCTAGCTGGTCAGCCCACCTGAGCACCCCTCCTGGAATGTTGGGCATCAGCCATGTTGACATTCAGTGCTTTCTCACCTGGGTGAAGACCAGCTTTTATTTCATTGTATTGCTTTTGTTGTCCTCTCCTGCAGATATACAGAAGAATCTGTTGAGCTCGTTGCAGAGCTGGAGGAGCAGCAGCTCTACTCTGAGCACCTCCTGAACGGTTCCTCCTCTCATCTCTGAGGCTGAGCCCAGACGCCCGATAGAGGAAGCTGATTTCTTCTGCAGATCTCATTGTTGTGCTCACCGTCCTCAGCTCGTGGTCTTGGCTGAGGGCAGGGGTGTAGATTGACCTTCACCTTCATTCCCAGACCAGAGTGGTTACGCCACCATTTGTCATCAGAGAACTGTGGCCTCAGACTCTGCTAATTCTCATCACTGCTGCTTTGCACTCAGCTGCTAACTGTGCTGCTGTGTGCTGGAGGTCATTGGCTGATGGGGTTCTGACAGTGAGGTTTCTAAGGTGTTACGGCGTGCTGTGCCTCTGTGACAGCCAGTGGGCTGGCCTTGTTTTTGTCATATTTTAACTTTTGCATGCAGCAGGACCGAGTCTGAGCGGCTGGAGGTCGAGACTGTCAGTCAGGGGTCAGCTTCCCTTATCAGGAGTTTCATTCTAGCAAGATTTTCTCTGTCTCTGGTCAGCTTTAGACACCAAAGCAACTTTAACACATCTCACAGTGTTCACAGAGTTAATAACTACGCTGACAGGCACCGAGTGTGTGGCCTTAAGTTAAAGTGTCCTGATAATGGACTGTGTGTTTGAAAGCTGATGGTAGGAATCTGTGGTTTCCACAGCATGATGGCCGCAGGTTCCAGTGTCAGGCTCACACTGGTCCCTCTGGACCTGAAGCAGAAGTGACGCTTCCACGCTGTGGACACGATCAAACTGACGAGAGGACGGGTGAAAAACAAAGCGGTGTTATGAGGATCCCACCTGTTTCCACACGGAAACGGGCTGTGAAACTGCTCAGCAGCTGAAACACCAGCCTGACACACCAGAGGCTGCAGCGGGGGTCTCAGAGCGCCCTCGCTCTCAGACCAATGGCGCTGAGCGGAGGACTGTCTCCATGCACACGCAATAATCACGTCAGGAAGTCCCAGAAAAGTAACTCTGTGAAAGTGAAGGGGCCAGAGGAGGATGGATTTTAACACGCTCAACATCACTCAGCTCAACAATACAATAAAATGTCTTAAAACAGCTACTAATAAAACTGTAGAAGAAGAAAAAGTGAGGTAGTCACCCAGGATGAGTTCCTGACCAGTTTGTCTGATGCAAACATGGACACGTTCCTGTGGATCCTTAATTCAAGACAAATTATCAATAATATAAATTTACGACTTTTAGCATATCCATGGCTCTAAGCTAGCCTCCAGGTAGCTCATCCTCACACATTAGCTAGCCCGGGTTCACTCGTGGTCCAAACACCGCTGCTGCTCAGTTTCTTTCTTCGTTTCTGTCCAGCAGCAGCTCAGTGATGGAGACTCAGAATCTGGAGCTCAGGTCTGCTGTGGGGAGAGACTCCCACTCTGACTCAGAGCTGATGGTGGGGATGGTTTATAAAAGATGTTCTCACATTAACACGTATTATGTTAATGTTAAACACAAAGCTGCGGTGTCACAGCATGATAAATATTAGGATTTTAATGCAATAACAAACATTTATGAAGCCCAGATGATGTACGCACCGCCGCGCTGTCCCGTTCCCACAGTCGCTGATCATTCTGAGTTCATATCTAACGTTTGAGCCATTAAAGCCATAAATCCTCTGGCTCTGCTTAAATGATGCGGCGATGGGACAAAGCAGCTCCAGCTGTGTGAGGATGAGGATGTTCAGAGAGGAAGGTGACTCACTGTTGCTGCTTTCAGCTGAAGACCCCACCCTCATCTTCCTCTGTCAGCCTGAACTCCTCCATCTGCATCTAATCACCTCCGTTATCGTGCCTTTTTGTCACGTCACTGTGGGAATGCAGCAATCATCAATCAATCAATCGTCACCTTCTCTTTTTCTAATCAACTTGCAGTTGTTGTTTTTTTCCACAGGCAGGCTGCAGCTCCACGGCCTCCACCTCTGAAAACTGATGCTTTAAAGCTGGATTCTCTCACGTGTCCAGCAGGAGGCGACTCCTTTGGTTGTAAAGAGATGTCTGATCGCTGAGCTGAGTCTCAGTCGCTGCTTTCAGGTCTGATCGATGAAACAGGCACTTTTGGTAAAATGTTGGTCCTGTTAGAGTCCGATCCTCCCGTCACTGTCACGCCCACACCAAAGATGGCAGCACCAGAACTCTTTTATACTGAGTGTAGGGAAAGGTGGTGAGAGCTTCTGGGACGAATGATTGGCTGTTGGTATGGAAAACTGGGACAAAGACAGGAAGCAGGACTAACTGATGTGCAGGATGTAAAGCAGGGGTCGGCAACCTTTCTGATGACGAGTGCATCTAAAATGTCCTCAGAAGTCAGTGTGCCATATGATTGCATTAGCAATAAATTTAATAAAGCTCTATATGAACAGTTACACACTGTATAGAACCACTTTACAGGATTATATTTGTTTGCAGATGTTGGCAGCTGTCAGCGAATAGTTATCAGTTATTTTGAAACAAAAGACACTTTTTGTCCATAACAGCAAATGAACTGTACAACAGAAAATCCAAATGTTATTTATGGTCTCCTCACAACAATGATAAGAAAAATAAACTGGGCCATTATGGCATGTTTGTTAACGCAGAGACACACATGTTAATGTGATCTCTGGGCTCCCACTCAGAGACACAGGTCTCCCAGTGTCCAGCATTCAGACCTGAGGACTCATGTGAGAGAAAACCTGCTCACACAGACATGTAGAGCCAAACACTGTCAATAAGGCCTCTGCAATGTTCTGAAGACAGTTAAACCTGTCAGGTAGTGACGTCCAGCAGGTGAACATGCAGCCTCATGAACACGCACAGCTGTGGATTCCAGCTGCCTCGTAGTTCTGCAAACTTTGACCCCACAGAGTCGAGCTGTTCAGTTCAATCAGCTGCATTTCGATGTCCTCTGTGTCCAGTCAGATAGTGTGAGACAAATCCAGCTGACAAACCTTTCTGGTTTGATCAGAAAAGAAAATATTGGTCCAAACACCTGAAAGTCCCAAAAATGCATTGTGTCTCGAGTCTACGGATGTATCCGTGTATCTCCGTGGTGCTGATGCTGTGCTGAGCGGACAGCTCCTGAAGCTTTTGAGGTGTTGGAATGTGGAAAGCTAACAACGTCCCTCTCACCGGTAGGCTAAGTGATTTTTAGCCAATTACAAGCTTAATCTGGTAGTTGGGGTTGTTAGCTAAGATACCGTCATTAAGAAGCGGCACAACTAATGTGTCTATGCGAGCTGATTTTCGATGTGCACCGCTGGCCCGGCCATTTATTTTTTAATGCACCTTCTCAGATTAACTCACTGCGTGTCGTGCCCAGGGCTGGACTGGGACAAAAAATGGGCCCGGGCATTTTGACTAGAGACCGGCCCCCCAGGTATTAAAGCCATAAAGCCTTTGAATGAACACAAACCCTGTTGTGACAGTGATGTACAGTCTTGTTGGTATATGTATGATTTCTATACATTTTACGTCAGATAAAAACTTTGGTTGTAAGATTCAGATCATTATTTAATAAGAGCGAGACATTTTAAATGAGAATAAGAAAGAAAAGTACTTATTTGTGCCCCTCCTTTCCCTGTTAATGCCCTACCTGCCCCCTGGCAACACTTTGCTAGACCCGCCCCTGCACAGTTACCGGCTGTATAGAAACTCCGTCATGCTAGCTAGCACGCAGTACGAGTTATTGCAACTGAGGGTAAAAAGTCAGCACAACGAAAATAAACTCGACATAAACTTGGTTTATATCTGACCCAGATAGACTGCAGGTCATAACTTCTTACCTGAAGTTCAGTTCACCTGACACTCGGACCGGCGTCCACCTTGGGTCGCTCCTCCTCCTGCCTTCCCCTTCCCTCATCCACCTGCTGGCCTCTGTGGAAGCTCCGCCACAGCCACCACCAAACAACTGAGTTATTTTTACACGTTGGCCAGCATCTGGCCAATCCGCCACCTCTCATTGTTCATGCCATTACAAAAACAACAACAACGAAAACCAATCCGCCCACCGGGCAAAATGTATGCCCGATGGCCGGTCCAGCTATGGTCGTGCCATTAGTTAACCCACGCATGCCCAGGGTTGCCGACCCCTGATGTAAAGGGAACACCAACGGGAACATCAATGGCAGATTCTGATGAATTCTGATGAAATGTTTTCAAAGCGTGCTCTAATTTGCAGCTTTGCTCGGGCACGAGTAAAATGGCCTCGGTGTGTGAGGGTCATGATTTCAGGTCTGTGGTGTTGGGCAGGGCTGACGGGGTTAATGAGTGTGTTCGTGGTCGCAGCATTTCCAACTCGTTTGGCTCTTCTTTATCTCCGGACTCTTTTATCCTGATGGTTCAGGTTCAGTTCACACGGAGCAGAGACATTCCCCCTCTGCTGTCTCCCTTCATCAGGTTCTCTTTCTGTCTTTCTTTCTTTGAGTCCAGGGCATCAGCCGTGACTCTCGGTCCAATTATAGCCGTCCGGTCTTTATGTCCCCGCGACCCCCCTGAACTCTGATGGCAAACGTTCGGGATCAGAAGCGGCGTTCCTCGGTCGAACAATGCTCATGACCTTGGTCATGAGCATTGCTGATAATCTGGCTGGAGGCTGTGTACCCGCTGAGGACGGTCACGTTTCTGCGTCCTCTGTGACTCTGCTGGGACACAGACAGGAATCAGCGCTGATGTCCACAGAGACCTTTTTAAGCCACAGAAGTGTTTCGAGGCTACGACACAAAACGACATTTAAATCCACAAACAGAGGAAGAGCAACAACACTGTAACCCGGGAGACCGCCGCTCATGATTCATGTGGGAGCTTTTTCATTGCACTCTGTGTTTAAGTTTAGAGAATGAAGCTGCTTGGTTGTGATGGTTCGCTGTGTGAGCCTAGAACAGTTACATGGACATACACACCACGCATACGAATGAAGGGCAGAGCCATGTTAGCCAATAGTTTGTGACTTTGCATTCTGACTCGTGAGCAAACACAACGAGAAAAAGATTTTCTGGAAGTTTCTGCGTGACTGCTTGAAACACACTGACCTCCAAAAAGTGAACGAGGGACGTGAAACAAAGTGGAGGCAGAACAGCGAGCGAGGAGGAGGAGGAGGAGGAGGAGCGGGTCATGCAGGGTAGACTGGGCCTCACACCATTCAGAGGAAACAACAGAGACACAGAGACGGGACATGAACCGGCCCAGGACGCCTCTTTACTCAAAATATAAGTTATAACTGAAACACATCCCACCACAGGTGACCTCCGTGATCTTACAGTACCAGTGTTTCCACAGTGACCGCTTCACTCACCCTTCGAGACGCACGCAGAGGTCAAAGTTCACTCCGAACCAGACGTCCCAACACTGAAGCAGTAAAGAGGGCTTCAGCCTCGCCTCACCTGAACCCTGCATGGACCCGTCCTTTTACCAGAAACAACAATCCCAACTCCAGCTGACTGCACCACAGTTAGAAAACAGGACGGAGGAAGCCAGAGCCAAATGTTCACCTCCTGCTGCTCCTTCAACAACAATGACTCTTTTTCACTCATCTCACTGAAAACAAACCTGAAATGTGACATCATAATCAACGTTACGTTCCCACAACACTGAACTGATGTGAAGTCATTTGTAATGTCTGAAAATGTTCATTTATGTTGTTGCTGCTGTGTGTCTCACACTCCTCAGTCCACGAGGTCAGAGATGAGATTCAGGGTGGAAAACATGATGTTTCCATGCAGGAGCTGAACCTGACTCAGCTGTGCCGTGGATTATACTTCATGGATGTTTAAGGCCTGCAGACCAGTCAGCACACATCTCATAAACAACAAGGAAAACTGTGTATTCCTGACCGGATGGTGAGTTTGTTGGAAGTTCCTGATACCTGAAGCCCCAGTAACACAGGCCCAGACACTGGTGACCCCGTAACCTGGGTCACTAACATGATGAAACGGGTGGTAGAAGGTAAACTGTGTTGCACCCAAAACTTTGTGGCGACTGCTTTGGCTGCGGTTTGGATGGAAGATGCTGACTCGTCTGCAAACACAGAGTTCACGTGGATGTGAAACAAGGACAAAGGAAAAGCTGCATCTTTTGAAATGTGCGCAACTGTCCCTCAGCGGTGGAGGTGAAGACATTTCTGTTAACAGAGGAGTCACAATCTTCAGTGCAAACTGCAGAAATCAGCTGGTGACCAAAGAGCACATGAGAGGTTTTTGGTTTTTTTTATTGTCCCGTTTGGCTCTTTAGCATCAGAATTATTGTCTAAAGGCAAAGAAAGATGCCCAACGGATTTACTTTACCAAATGGACCATCCCGTAATGTCTATTTGATTCACCTTTTATTGTTTATTTTATTTATTTTTTGTTTTCACTTGCTAGATACGGGACAGACTTGAATGAGGAAAAGAAAGAGGGAAAGAAAACAGCGGGGAAGAGGGACAAAGAGGGATAAAGGGCAAAAAACAAAAACTAAATAAGCAGACAAAAAAATCTATCAATCACCTGGGTCACCTGCTGAGAAAGAAAAAAGAAAGCAAGCAGAAGAGAACAAGAGTAATAGAATAAACAACATCACAATGATATATGGGAATATGACAGTAAATACTAAATATTAAACATTATTGTGCAGCACATAAGATCAACAGAACACAGTGTGCTTTGAGGTAGGAGCCAAAAAGGGTGTAGTTTGTGGGTGTGATCACCCGTGTGTACACCTGTGAGCATGGACGCGCTTGTTTTTTTAAAAGGTTCCTTCATGTAATGATCTGCTAGAGGGTGTGGGGGGGCCACAGCCCCGTCCTCCAGGGCATGAAGCAGGTATGGAGGAGATCAAAACTCCAGACATCCAGAGGCCCCCAGAACACAAGAGACCAAGGAAGACCAACAGAGGGGCAGCCGCGCCACTGTCCCAGAAAGAGCTGAGGAGAGTCCCAGATGAGGGCTCACTCAGCAGCCGCGGAGCAGAAGCCAGGGGGGGTTGCAGTGACGCGCCCGTGAGCTCCGCCGGCAGCCAGCTGTGCCTGAGTGACACCCCCCCCCCCCCCTCCAGCAGGCCGCAGAGAACGGGGGTGAGAGAAGACTCCAAACCTCCCTCCACCCGCTCATTGTAGTGTTGATGCATGTGTGTTCTAAGGTGCAATTAAAACCCAGGAGGGCTTGGAGCTACCTGCCAGAGAGCAGCAGGTAAGCGCATGGTCCCTCCTGCTAGCCCTCAATGTCTACGTGTATTTAAAATTGAGAGGTGGGCAACGACGCCAGGGGTGAGGTGTACACCCTGATGGTGATTTGGAGTCCGTGTAGCGTGCCCACCTGGGGCTGGCGCATGAGAGGTTTTTGATAGAACAGCCGCTGTGCCATCAACCTCTGGCAACCACTCGCCAGCTGGTCAGGGACTGTGCTTGCATCAATATCTCTGTCCATCTATAGACCAATGAAAAGATACCAAAGTATGAGTGATGTCTCCCTTTGCATCTTCAAGCCCTGAGATGATCTCATATCCTGTAAATTTGTTGCTATCTTGTAGTTGAAGTTGCTCTGATCGTCTCTGGAGACTAACCTGAAGAGGAGCCGCTGGAATCGACCGTTTCTGCCGTTTTCGTGAGTGTTTGTGTCCCGTTCACTAACGCTGGAGCCTGGAGAGCTGAGAAGGAAGCTGCATTTTTTGGCTGTTTGGACATTGTGGATAAATCTGTGCTAATTGTACCAGTGTGCTTGGCAGGCTGCCTCTGGCTCAGTAAACGAGCAAATTACTCTGTGATTTATCATCTTAGAAGCTCATCCGTCTCTTGCTAATGGACGTTATTCAGCACGAAGCAAAGCCTTCACAGAGAAGACTGAGATGATGGACGGGGCAAAGTCAACTCAGGACTGCAGCGCTGCAGCATTTCCAGATTAGTATGTTCACCAGATGTTTTGGCCACATCGCCCTGATTCTGCATTAGTAACTCGAATCCACCTGTAAATAAGCACAGGTCTGTTTCTATATATCTACATTATGAAATCAAGGCGTTGAGCTGTTTTTCTGAGCTGACGGGAAGCGTTTTTGTAGATACGTGGTCGTCACCGAACAGGATGGACAGGGGCTTACACAGCTCGATAAGTACACAACTTTTAATTGTAATCAAGTATTTACATACTGTACTATTACTGCAGTCGACTGAAGAAAAACCTCCTCAGTCAGGAAGGTGAAGATGTCCAGGCAGAGCGCAGCAGGAGGCAAACTGTCAGGTTTTAGATCCAAGCAAGCAAACAGTTTATTCATATAGCAGAACAACCTCCAGCTGAACACAAAGTGCTGTACACAGGACACGCCAGACATGATGCACTGAACAAGTTAAAGAAATAAAAATAAAATAATATAAAATAAAGAAAAAAATTTTAAAAAATTTGATCCGTTGGTTTTGTTCACGTGTTAAATGAATAAGTGCGCTCTTCAGGGTGTGTCTCTCTAACAATATTTAGTCCAGTTTTATGTGTGAGTGGTGGTTTGGTGACACAGGCTTTCAGAAAAGCAGGAGACGAAGGCTTTGGTCCATGATGAGCTACTAAATGAATTCAGCTGATTATCAGGCTCGTGAAAAAGTCATTCAGTGTTTGGCAGCAGTTTAAACCCACAGTGAAAAACGTGGCCATTAGTTTTATTACACATGAAGATCTGAAGCCCACAAGCATTTCGTTTCCACAGGTGGGTTTGGTGCCTGGACACGAGACTGAGGTCTTCGATTTCCTTGAGGGTGGACAGATTGACCAAATCTTGGGACGGGGATCAACAAACAGAGTCGGTACGAGCCAGTAAGGCCGGTCACTGCCACAGCTGGTCTTCAAGCACTCAGCAGTCTAATGACAGATGAGCTGCAGGTGTGAAAGCACAAAGATTGCACTGGCCATGAGCACAGGCACGGGGGATCTGCCCACCCACCCGTCCTCCCCTGAATCCTCTTACATCTCCAGCTCAGAGACAACCTAAACATGATGGCGACTCTCCGCTCCTCCCACTCCCACGGCAGCACAGAACAATTCCAGATGCTCGGTGAAGTTTCCTCACCTACCAGCACAACAACCAGAAGAGATCCGCTCTCCAACATCAGACCTGAGAAAAAGCTGTTCCCACTCCTGCTGAGCCTCCACAGTGCTGAGTACTGAGTATGATGCATATTTATAATTTAGTCTTTACAAAGACTCTGATACGAAGCTAACAGCATCCAGCTCAGAGTATGCTAACTCTCAGCAGTACGTAGGTTCGGATCCTGCTACTGAGCCAGCACTAATGCTGCTGCAGGAGTTTAATGCACCCGTGATCCAAAGACGCCATCATTCCCAAACCATCACCCAGCAGCCTCCACCTGTCTCAGCATCGTAATGGGCGGAGCCATGGATGTAAGCAAATATGATCTGATGTGTGGCACTGCATACATTTATATATCAGGTGACTCAAACCGTTCGAAAGAACATGAACACCACACATAACCAGACACAGCCAATCAGAAACCAGGCGGCGGTCAGCGGCGGTTGGCGGTGACCGTCTGAAGCGGACGTCCTGCAGAGCTGCAGGAGAGCGTCTGACTGGGATGTATTGTGTGAATAATCCAGAACACATTGTTGAGCCGAACACAGAGAGATGGTTGATCAGATAGCCGGAGCATATTAGCCTTCAAAGGTTTCTCTGTCTGAGGTTCGGTCTGGACCTCCTCCACCCCCCTCCACCCCCTCTGCAGTCAGATTTCTCTCCACAGATAACATCAAAATGTTTTTAAGTGTGAAATCTGCTGAAGTGACTGCAGAAAAACACTCAGACAGGAGGCGAAACAGAGGCTGACAGCAGAAACTGATTTAAACACAAAAATCTTCCAAGGATCGCTTTCCTGGATCTACAACTATAATGACGTAGAAGAAAAAGGAGGAGCAGGTGGACCATCCATCTGCCCATCCATCCATCTGCCCATCCATCCATCCATCCATCTGCCCATCCATCCATCCATCCATCCATCTGCCCATCCATCCATCCATCCATCCATCTGCCCATCCATCCATCTGCCCATCCATCCATCCATCCATCCATCCATCCATCCATCCATCCATCCATCCATCCATCCATCCATCCATCCATCCATCCATCTGCCCATCCATCCATCCATCCATCCATCCATCCATCCATCCATCTGCCCATCCATCCATCCATCCATCCATCCATCCATCCATCCATCTGCCCATCCATCCATCCATCCATCCATCCATCCATCCATCCATCCATCCATCCATCCATCTGCCCATCCATCCATCCATCCATCCATCCATCCATCCATCCATCTGCCCATCCATCCATCCATCCATCCATCCATCCATCCATCCATCCATCCATCCATCTGCCCATCCATCCATCCATCCATCCATCCATCCATCTGCCCATCCATCCATCCATCCATCCATCCATCCATCCATCCATCCATCCATCCATCCATCTGCCCATCCATCCATCCATCCATCCATCCATCCATCCATCTGCCCATCCATCCATCCATCCATCCATCCATCCATCCATCCATCCATCCATCCATCCATCCATCCATCCATCCATCTGCCCATCCATCCATCCATCCATCCATCCATCCATCCATCCATCCATCTGCCCATCCATCCATCCATCCATCCATCCATCCATCTGCCCATCCATCCGTCCATCCATCCATCCATCTGCCCATCCATCCATCCATCCATCCATCCGCCTCCTCATCTCTCAGAGAGAGCCTGACACCCTCAGCTCATTTCTGCTGCTGTGTCATTGGTTTGCTCACAGATCATGGTCATAGCAGGTGGAGCTCCACCGTCACAGTCACACCAAAACAAAAGACAGTCAGTGTTTTTCTGATAAATGGTCAAATGTAATTTTTAAAAATAATATTTGTCATGGAATATTTAATATGTTAATTCCTGTTTATGGGGCTCTCACACTGTCTCGGGTTCATTTCCGTGCTGCTGGTAGCACTGACGACTGCTGACCTGCTGCACGGTTATTTTGTGTCTGGAGGCATTTCTCTGTAGCAGTTGATCCCTTCACCACGTTTGGGATCCAGATCCTCGGCTCTGGAGGAAAATGACTCCGGCTGCACCTGAACTGAGTGCACAGCAGTGTGGGCACTAAAGTCTGCAGAAACAGATCATCATCCACTTTCTTTACATCTGCAGCTGCTTTAGTCCGGAGCCAGCAGTAATGGATAAAACACACATAACCTGATGCACACTAACGTCTTTGTTAGACTTTAATATTTCCTATAATCACAGAGGAGGGTTTGGACCTCCAGCAGCTGCAGCACTCTGTGTTTCTAAAGACGCATTAATGTCGCCTGTAAGAAATACATTTTAATTCCAGTTTAATGAGAATTATACTTAATGGGGTTAATTTTGGATTGTTTCTGAATAGATAAAGCTCGTTGCCTCTTATTCCTGGAGGCGGCGGTAGAAGAGTCACAGGATGGTTTAGAGATCCTGAGCTTCACGTTCCAGACATCATGAATATTTTGAATTTCATGAATATTGATGATGAATGTGGTGCAAACGTTCGAGTGTCAGACGTGATGGACAGAGACGAGCTGCAGGGCGTATCTGTGTGAACTCTGGGACACGCTGACTGAAACAAAAGCCAGTGTGAATGGGAAACAATGGAGGCTGTAACATTTAATATTTAGCAGCTGTGAGTCCCATCAGAGAGTGTGCTGTGTTTTATCAGCCTGTCAGACCACACTGAGGGCCTATTGTTTGACAAGTGTCAGCAGAGACACACTGAGACTGTTGTGTGTGTTTAAACTTTCAATATTATATTCATGTAGTAAAACAGAGCTCCAATAAAAGTTCTGCAGCTGATGATGAAAAGTTAAACGACATGTTTCAGACTTTCCTTCATTTCAGGCCCTTTAATGTAAAATCCAGCTGAAGCTGTTATTCATGCAGCGCTGACTTCCACCGTCAGGACAACACAGCACGATACCCTCGAGGAACAAATCCACGATGATCCAACCTGAAAGTCCAGCCCACCCCCCACCGGACCCCACAGACCCAGCACCAGCCTGCAGTGCCCAAGGAGGTCAGAGACGTTTGGGCAGCAGACATCTACGTGTTCCTGTCATCATCACGCTAACGGCAGTAATACGGTCCGTGTTTGACAGGCAGCGTCCCAGGTTCCATTTCTGAAGGATGGGAATCAAAAGTATGAAAACTCACAGGTGTGATTTTTTATTTAACTTTGCTCGTCCTGTTCAAACTGTAACCATCAGAACTATTGTCTGAAGGCCAAGAAACAGGTCTACTCTCCCGAGTGGACCTGTGGTTATACTGGTCCATTTGATTGAGCTTTATTATTTAATATCATTGTATTTTATTTCTTTAGTATATATTTTATTTAAGGAACAGATATGGCTGGGTAAATGATAGTAAAGGGAGAGATGTAGACAAGAGACGTTCAAGAAAAGGAGCAGGAGAGAAAAACAGAGGGGAAGAGGGGCAGTGAAAAACAATAAATGAGCACACCAGACCGACAGTGCATGGTGTGCACATCAGCCAAGGAAGGCATAGTGTGTCTGTGCACACCCATGTGTACACCTGTGTGGATCAGCGCGCTTATATTCAAGGTTTCTCCACTTAAGGATCTGCTAGAGGGTGTGGGCAGCCATCAGGGCATGAAGCAGGCATGGAGGAGATCCAAGCCCCAGAGTGCGAGAGCCCAAAGAGGACCACCGGACCCAGATGGGGGTTCACCCAGCAGCCACGATGCAGAGGCTGTAGGGGACTGCGGAGACGTGCCCGCAGAGCCGAGAGGTCGAGGGCCCTCCACCCTCTGGAAGGGGCCGACTGAGCCACCGGGACTGAGCCAGTACAAAACTGAGCGCTCGGCCCCGGACAACGAGAACCACCGATGCACTGACAGCTGAGGGCATCAGCCAGCAGCAGGGAGTGTGGTGGGGGCAGATAGGCCTCCGCACCTGGGAGGGCCTGAGATGTTCCCAGAGAGCACCTGTGATTAAATCCACCTGCACCTGAATGTATCACCATGTGACACATACGCATGCATAGATGAGAGGCAGGTCACACCTGGACAGGTCACCAGTCTAACCAGCGTGTATGTGATTATTCCTGCTGTGTCTTTTCCTCAAGGGTAAGTAAATGTTTAATTGCTGTGGGCCTGCAGGTTCCCCATGTTTTGACCTCAAACACTAACCACTGAGTAAACATGACATTATCTGACCAATGGTACGGCTGCTTAATTAACAGAAGTCGGAGCTGCAGGTCAGCAGAGACAGAAGAAAGGATTGTATTCCTCTATCTCTTGGCTTTCACCGTGCCTCTGAGTGTCAGATGATTTCTCTGATCACACCTTTATGCTGCTGAAATGTCACTGAGCAAGGCCCTGAACCCCTGACCTCTGACATCTGAGTGTATAATGACTGAAGGTTGAAGGCTCGTTCTGCTGACTGATGCTGCTGCGTCAGTCTTTGTTGCAACAATCAGAAAATGACTTTTTACCCGTCACTGCGGGCCTGTCGTGCCCTCAGTGTGGTCTGACAGGCTGGACAGGCTGATAAAACACAGGATGCTCTCTGATGGGACTCACAGCTGCTAAATATTAAATGTTACAGCCTCCATTGTTTCCTATTCCAACGGCCTATTGTATCATGGTGTCAACCGAGTTCACACGACTCACTCATGTTCACTGTGTTAGACATTTGTGTTGCTTTTAAAGGCTAAAAAAACTCTAGAAATCATTCATCTGTCTGCATATTCCATTCGTTTTTCTCTATAATGTCCCAAACTGTGGTGCTCTTGGGATGCTCCATACTGTAAGATAACACTGACTTCACAGACGATGTGTGGAGGTCTCTTATCTAGCAGAAGAATTTTCAGGCTCCACAGCACACTGAGACAAAACAGCGATCACTGGCTCAGTGTGATGTTGAATAAACCTGCTAAAGAGATTTATATTATGTGTTTTTGACCCACGTTGTTAATGGTATAAACACATGTACATATATGGGGGATACGAACTATATAACCTTTATTACACACAAGATTTTTGTTCTTCTGATGAATCAATGCTGTGATTATTGGACAGTCATCTCTCTGAAAAACTGGAGCCTTTTCACTGTCAATGTAACTGTTTTAATTATGAACTTAAATAAATTGCCACAGCGTTGCCGCAGCGATGCCGCAGCGTTGCCACAGCGATGTGTAAAATCTTCTCAGTGTCATGTTTTCTTCTTCAGCCACAGGTGGCTCAGTCAAACCTGTACAAATGGTTTCTAACGGTAGATAATGTGTCAGGCAGCCTCTCACTGAATAAAGCAGGGAAAGATGGTCAGGTAGGGATGCTCCTCCTCATCATCACAACAGAGGCACTTGCAAAGCCACCAAACCGTGCACATGATTTGTTCAGCATCACCTCTCATACCTGCAGCATGTTGCAGCCCTGCTAACGACTCACCTGTGTGAGGACGTCTGATGTTCACAATCAGGCAAACAAAAGCAATATTTGTGTGAGGCTCCTAATGCTCCAAATCTGGTTCATTATTTGGGTAGTGGGAGTTTTCACCCTGAAACAGCCGTGTGTAGTAGCTCAATGAAAAGCTGGAATAGATTTCAACTTTATTGTCATTGCACATGTCACAAGTACAAAGCAACGAAGTGCTTTACCAATGATATAGATATATTACAGAATATTATTATGGGTATGTTACAATGTACAGGGTATGAAGGTGTGTTATGAATATGCTCTAACTATAAGTATGTACAGGCTGTAGTGAGTCTACAAGCTATGAACAGGTTATACATATGAAACTGTACAGATTGTAGATTTACAATTGTGAGTATTAATAAACAGTTGTAGAATTATAATTATGGTATTGTACAGAATGACTATTCAGCATTTGCAGCAGTGCAGTTTAGATCAGTCAGATATGTGGATAATGGACGGCATGGATCCAGATCATGCTGTGTTGTCTTTGCTGTCACCGAATCACAAACACTGAAATTCAAAGTCAGTTTGTGACTGTGTTGTTATTTTTGCTGCACACTCACTCAGGGCGTCACAGGCTGCAGGCTGGTGCTATCTTCTTCTTCTCTCACTTCATTTTTAGCCTTCAGGATCACAGATGTGGGCTGAACGCCTCCGACGTCAGGCTGGTCCTTTAAGGTCAGTCACCAGACTCCAGACTGTCACGCTCCAAACACTTTGTGGTTCCCATGAGCCTTTGCATGAGGAAGCAACGTCTGGATGAGCTTCAGCTCTGTGTGTGTGTGTGTGTGTGTGTGTGTGTGTGTTATGTATATGTCACTGTTTGGATGAGTGTGTGTGCTGTCTGAAGTTCTGCCACAGGCGGACGGGCGTGTTCTGTTTACAATGCACCATGGGAAATTAGGGGCGTGATGCTATCTAAAGCTGTGTGTGTGTGTGTGTGTGTGTGTGTGTGTGTGTGTGTGTGTGTGAGTGAGAGCAGCTGTGTCTGGACAGAGGAGAATGTCAGGCTGCGGGTGTGGACGGATGAGAGAATCCCTCCATGGTTTCTGTGACTTTGTTCTTGTGTTTGTTTCTGCTCTGTGTTTGTTCTCGTTAAGAGTCCGAACATGTTGTTCGTCACCACACGACGCTCAGTCACGCTGAGCATGACGCACTTTTATTGACGGCTGTCTGTCACATGTTCAGAGGGGAGGTGTGGCCTGTTAGTGCCCGGACAAACACCACAGGCTCCGAGGAATAAAGCTCTGTTTCAGGCAAGCGTCCACCTCTGGGGCTGAAGAATGAAGCTGAGGAGCCAAAAACTCAATTCCCTCTAATTTCCACTAAAGTCAGTCCCCATAGACTCCCATGTTTAAACTTCCAGCTCTACAACAGAAACAAACGTGTTTACAACCTCACACAAAACTGGTTTTGTCTAAAGCTGATTTATAACAGCTGTACAGGGTGTGAATTTGGGATGGCAGGAATCAGAATCCCACGACGGTTAACCCGAAGGGTCTGAGTTGCATCATTGTTTTGTTCATTTTAACTTCTCTGTGTGACTGTGTGAAGCTGTTCGGTTAGCTTAAAGCATCAAACACAGACTCAGTTTAGCTTTAAATACACTTTTGTTAACAAACAAACTGCTTCCATCTGCAACAAGTTCCTCTGACATTTTTCAAAACCAGGAAAGCACGTTTGCTCACGGTGTCTCCCTCTGTGTTACAATGTGAAGCCTGTAGGTCCCAACCAGTCATCAGTGAGGTGTCAGTAACACAGGTCTAGAGACCAGTCAGCATCCTCCTGGGAACCTCCGCAGAAACATGCGTCTGTCCTTCTGGGTGGAAGGACTGAGCTGCACTGGAAACATCTTAATAAATGTTTGGTTTCCAGCAGACACCTGAAGTTATACTTATCTGCAAACACTCACCAACTACTGTCCCAGTGGGAGTAAAACTGGAAAAAATGCAAACTGGAAATGGGAGAACTGGCCTTCAAAGTAAAGGTCAGACATGATTTCCAGCTTGTGTTTGCAGTCAAGTCTCCTACACAAACTATGGTTGACTGCAACAAGGGTTCGGTCCAGCACCAATGCAGTCTCCTCAACCGGTCAAGGAATACCATTGGTCCATAACAACCAGCGGTTGCTAGGCATTCGCCAACCAGTATCCAGTCCTGCGCTAACCCAACAGGTCTCCAGTGTTTTGAGGATGGGAGTGATGTCATTAACTGTCAGGTGACCATTTGGCTTCATAGTGAGTATAAACACATGAAAGACATGTAGAAGGTCTGTTGAACTTTCTCCTTAGTTGGAGGATCACGGTTATATATCGAAGCACAGCTCAGAGATTTGGCCCTAAACTGCTGATGGCGTGCTTCATTTTGGAAGACATGTTAGTGAAGAGTTTTTCCAGGTCGGGTTTGTGGGGATGAATAAAAGAATTACAGAGCTACAGAGGAAGAGACGTGTTTGATATCAGAGAGAAGATGTCCAGGTCACTGTGACCTGCAGCGTAACACAAGATCACAGTTCAGTTCTTCCACCTGGATGTCAGGGACGTTGCTCTGTGGAGCTCTGTGGACGTGCTGATACTGAAGCTGTGTGACTACAGTGCTGTTGTATTAAACCCCAACGCAACAAATCATCCAGGAAACTGAGGCCAAGCTGCAAACCACCTGAGTTCTCCCACGCCGTCGTTTAGTGGTGAAGCGAAGCGTGTGATGGTGCAGCAGGGCGGAGCTCTGTGTCGCAGCACGCTCGAGTATTCATCAGCGCCTGTGGTGTCACTGTGAATAATGAAGGTGCAGCTGAGGGACGAAGGCCTCGACAGAGGTGCAGATGTGATGATGGAAACACAGAGAAGCTCTGCAGCTCCAACTGAAGGTGGAGAGTTGGGATGATGCAGGACGCTGCTGGTTTTTAGTGGTTTTTAATGGTTTTACTGGTTGGTAGTCTATAAAGAAAAGCTTTCCTGTCAGGTTCAACAAAAAGCTTTCCTCACCTGTGACGTTCCTGCAGTGGGAATGGAGTGAACTCATAGTGGAAAACTTTGAGATAAATGTCTCCTCCGCCGGCAGCGCTCGCTGTTGTGCATCAGCCGTGTTACTGATCATCTCTGGGCTTTGCTCGGTGAGTCACTCACTCTGTTTATTCCCTGTTAATGCACCTTATGAGAGGCAGATGTGGAGGCTGAATTTCAGATTCACACGAGGTCGTCAGAGTGCAGACGGAGGAGGTCATGTGTTTCCTCCTGGACGACGTCTGCTCTGGAATAAAGGAGGGAATCCCCAGAATGCCCATAAGAAAAATGGCTTCCAAGAAACGAGAATTTCAGTTACAGTTTGCAGGAATCAAAGAAAACAAAATCCACTCTGAGCGCCTCACATCTTCTCCTCCAGCCGTCACACAGCTCGCAGCAGCCGCTCATTCATCCATAATTTACAGCCAGTAAAGGAAAATGAATAAATGCAGCCTGGGTGTGTTTAAACCTCTAAGATGTGCTCTCCTTTCCACTAATCAACCCTGACAGGAACGCGTCAGCTTCAGCTATGAAACGGGGCTTGAATGGATCCTGGAGCAGAGGAAACACAAGGAGACGGTTTGCAGAAAGGTGGAGCAGACGGAGAAGAGGCTGAAACCCACCTGAACTCCCACCGTCACATCCTGTCTGGACATACTGGCTTTAAAGTACAATGATTCATCAAACAGAGGCTGCAAGGCTTTATTAATGACTAATATTCTAATGGAAGCTATTTTTCATCATCTTTGCTGTCGATGCATTTTAAAGGGCGGGATCAGCCTGGTACACCTGTACAGGTGAGTTCCTGCAGCACTGATGTCACAGCTCCTCCTCTCTGTTCTGTTAAGAGTGCTGTGATTGCAGCAGTTTGGAAGTTTGGATTGACTGTTTTAATTTGAAACTTTTAGACAGGATGTTGCATATGCAGACACACATGAGAACAGGCTCTGGGTCCTCAGAAGGCCTGAAAAACACACACACACACACACACACGCACGCACGCACGCACGCGCGCGCGCGCGCACACACACTCACACACACACACACACGGGCTGCAGTCATTGGCCGAGGTGAAGACGTGAGGACAGGTATGCTCTGGTACATAAATCAGCTGGGGTCTCTAATTGGCTGCCACTAGACCTGAGGGCCTCCCTAATTGGTCAGCTATAAGTCCTAACTGTCAACAAGTCCCGCCTCCAAGGAAAGTTAAATAAATACACACACACACGACTGAGTGTGTTTACACTGTGCTGATTTCTCTGGGTCAAGCTGTCACCGCAGACACACACTCTCTTCCTGTGGGCACACACTGCTGCTGCAGGATCGTTGTTACACACACACACACACACACACACACACACACACACACACAGGTGTGCAGGTGTTAACAGCTGACAGCGGTAAAAACACTGAGCTATAAACAGCGAGACATTTTTGCCGCTGGCGGCGTCGAAGGCTGTCATCGCTGTAATTTACAGTCAGTAAACACGCTGCAGACCACTGAGGCGGCCATGTTGGAGCACTCTGAGATCAGCTGAGCGTGTTTCCGGAGGAACGGCGAGGCCTCTCAGCGGCGAAGGAAACGTGATGAAATTTGTGGTTTTCACTTGAGCGCGGATCGTTTCAGGTCGACGCGGTGAAATAAAACCAACCTCCAAATTAAATTCAGGCGTGAAACATGGAAATAAAAGGATGAAACATCTGGACGCTCTGGTGCAGATGTTTACTGAAGTGAGCTGCCGTCACTGTGTGGAAGGCTTGTCTGTAACTGACAAACTGGAGATTTGGACAAGAATTGAAACGGCGTCACAGGTTTAGCACCAGCCCACGTCTGCACCACATCACCTGTCCGACAGGCTCAACGCGTAATAGCTGTGGACAAGCTCAGAGAGCTGTCCCACTTCCACTGTGTGCATGTGGTGGGATGTCCTCTGCTGTCTGAATCCTCAAATCAAAATCAAGGATGCGGCTTGTGGTGCTGCGACGTGCTTAATGCAGACAGGAAGTTATTCTACTTCAGCAGAAAGCTGTGAAGCTGTCTGTTACTGCAGCAACCTCACAGCAGCCATGTTATTGGTCACATGATGTCATTAAAAATGCTCCAACAGCACAGACACGGTCCAGAGGTCCAGTTCAGGCGAAGCTAGCAGACAGCTAACAGCTACAACCGTAGTCTCAAGTGAAACGGTGACCTCAGCAGCAGGTGAGGATCCGGGTCACCTGCTGGGTAAGAACCCCCTCACGGCGCCGGTCTGCACAGGTGTGTGTGCAGTGCTGATATGTATGTGCTGGACAGCGTTATATAAGATGGCAGCGGCGTGCACACGAGCGTGCACACGAGCGTGCACACGCCGGCGGGCTGTTTGTGCAGGCGGCGGAGACGCTCGGCTCTTTCACAGCTGAGCTGTTTGAACAGGAGGTTCGGCTTTGTTTGGCGACACGCAGCTGCACCTCAATAATGTTTCCACACAGGAAACGTGACGGAGACACATGCAGTCTGTAGCGTGGGATATAATCTGTGACACGCCGCCCTCCACTGCTGTGGGATTACAGGCTGCTGGAGGCGCTGGGATTGAGGGCGAAAAGATGCTGCTGCTGAAAGTGTGAGCTCCAACAAATGAGTTTCTTGTTTTCAACCGAAGGCTGGATTTGAAGAGAATCTCGTAAACACAGAGAGCAAATCAGATGTTTAAACGTTGATCATCACTTTGTAAATGCTTTTCAGACCTGATCATGTGACTGACCTGATGCCAAATGACCTGATCAGCTGTTAAATGTTTTTTCTTTTGGTGTCACTTACTTTTCCAGCTTTTGCTGCTCCATTGAACTTTTTACAGATGTGTTGCTGCCATCAAAGTGCTAAATTTTCTCCGTTCAAGCATTCATACATTTTCTACATTTACGCTGTACACCCTCTCCAAACCTTTTTGGAATTGTGCTCATAGATTTTGGGGTGAACTAAGAAGGAGAAACACATGGTTACACAGACGTGACCCGTTTAATGTTTCAGTCTTCAGTCATTTTTTACTTTTTTAACATTTTTTGTTTCTTGTTTTTCCCTCTCCTTCTTCCTTCCTCTCTCTGCTTCCTGACCATCCAGGTATTCTGGGGACTGGTCCACACAGTCTCCCAGCAGGGTCGAGTCCCCTGAAGTTAAATCATTAAATTTAAGAGTGTAATGTTGGGGTTAAGTGTGCAGGAAACGAAAGTGTGATGTCCTCTGTAGTGATGGAAACGGGACTATGTGTGTGTGATCAGGAGGAAGCCTTTTGTCTGCAGCGGCCGTCACTTCCGATGAGTTTCCCAGACCTGAAGCAAACACCGACGGGTCAGCCAGAGAGAAGTGACTCAGCCTCCCCCGGGACCCGTACACTTCCATCACACACACACACACACACAGTCATGACTGCAGGTTTATTCCTTCATTTTTCACTCTGTAGTCTTTAAAGTTCTCCTGGGTTTTAAAGGATCGCTGTAACATTAACTGACAGGCTTTTCTTTTCTGTCTCACCCAAAAACATCCAGAGGAGCAAAATAGCACTTCAGAGTAATACAGGCGTGATGTTCTATAACATGGAACTGCAAAACTTGGTGATTTACATTCAAATTCAGGACTTTTGGCATTAAATTTCTTTTTGTTTTGTCTGAAATGTGATTGTTAAATCCAGTGATGATTGGATTAGGGTGAGGGTTGAAGGTGTGGTGCCGGGATGACAGAGTCACAGTTATCAGCAGGTACAAAACAGAAGAACCTGAGTTCTTTCTAGCAAATACAACAAAGTCCGCCGTGGACCAAAATAAGAGCAAAACACTATCACGTGGCTCTCAGGCCCACACTTGTCACTGTGATGACACCTAAACCCAGCCAGCGGTGGGTCGTCTGAACGACTTCTGCTAAAAGACGATCTCCAGCGTGCAGTTTGTGCCGGAAGCTCCGACATTTCCTTCTGTTTCGAAACAGGAGCAGTGGATACCGCCGGGGTGAACAGCTGGGCTGATGTTGGGTGGGTTTCTGGTTGGCGTGGTGATGAAAGATCTTCAGGATGGAGGTTAGCCAAACAGCAAGCTAATGTCTGCTGATTAACATAAACACAATCATCAAATCAAATCAAATCACTTTTATTGTCACTCACATGTGCAGGTACACTGGTACAGTACATGTGAGTGAAATTCTTGTGTGCGACAATACAATAACGTAAAACAAGCAAAATATAAGAATGGCTAAATCTGAGAGTAATAAATATATGTACAATATAAGAGTGTATGCATTACTGGATGTGTGTACTAGATATGTTTTTCTACAGGTGTGTGTGTGTGTATGTATATTTTACAAATTAAATAGAGTCAACAATAAATAAAATAAATAAAATAAAATATACAGAGTTGAATATGTGCAAAACAGTGGCATTACTGTACAGTATGGAGTGCATAATGTTAAAGTTCCAGTAGTGAAGCTGAGGTGTCTATGACGTGTTCAGCAGTCTGATGGCCTGGTGGAAGAAGCTGTCTCTCAGTCTGCTGGTACGGGACCGGATGCTGCAGAACCTCCTTCCTGATGGAAGCAGTCTGAACAGTTTATGGCTGGGGTGACTGGAGTCCTTGATGATCCTCCCCGCTTTCCTCAGGCAGCGCTTCCTGTAGATGTCTTGGAGGGATGGAAGCTCACCTCCAATTATCCGTTCAGAGCACCGCACTACTCGCTGGAGAGCTTTGCGGTTGTAGGCGGTGCTGTTGCCGTACCAGGTGGTGATGCATCCAGTGAGGATGCTCTCAATGGCACAGTGATAGAAGGTCCTGAGGATGCGGGGGCTCATGCCGAATCTTTTCAGTCTCCTGAGAAAGAAGAGGCGCTGCTGCGCCTTCTTCACTGTTTTGTTGGTCTCGAAGGGTGTTTTAGAGTTTCAGTCACCATCAAGCAGGAAGAGTCACTGAACTTTGGCTTTGGGTTGGTTTGATGAGTCACTCTTACCTGGGGGTTGATTTAGCTGCTGCATCGTGTTTTTTCTGGCCGCACAGTCAGTTGATGCATATGGGGCACAGCTCCACCTGCTGGCAACAGAAAAGGGGTGGATTTTGTGGGCCACAGGTGACCTATCAGAGAGGCTGTTCTTGGAAAACACTGAAGGCTGGCATTGTGTTGCAGGTTTAGTAAAAGTGTGTATTTGGCTTAAAGAAAAGAGGCTGCATGAACGGAGTGCATGCAGGTCAGCGCACAGCTCAGAGCTGGCTGTTGGACAGCATCAATCTGCCTTATGTAACAGCTATGTGCTTTATTTACTTGTTCATTTCTGCACTTACCCATGTTGTAGCTTAGCTTTAGCCTTTTAGGTAAACCTAGAACCACGTTAAGGTTTCAGACTGTTCTGGCAACATGATTCAAATGGTCCTCATCCATGAATCTCTTTGATTACATGCAGCTAATGAAGCGCTGCTCACAGGCTCTGTTTGTCTCAGGGGTAGAAGAAGAAAGAATCCAACAACAAGCCTGGATGTCCTCTTTGAAGACCTCGTCTGAGGGAGGCGGAGCTGCCGCCTCGGTTTCTGATTTTGGGAGGTGAGACCTTCCTGCGGGATGTTGACGATGACCACGTGTCCTCCTTATGAAATGAGGGATTAAAGTGCAGCTCTGTTTGTCCTCTCCGGGCACCTGTGGTGTAAATACGACCGCAGTAGTTTACATATCTGTAACTTTCACTGCTGCTCTCTGTCTGTTCACTTCATTATTCTTCACTCCATCCTCTGCTGCTGCTCGCTGTATATTTATATGATTCTTATCTACAAACATTTTCCATCATCCATCTATCTGTCCGTCCTCCCGTCCATCCTTGTGTCCCTCTGTCCATCCTTGTGTCCTCCCGTCCATCCTTGTGTCCCTCTGTCCATCCTTGTGTCCATCCGTCCATCCTTGTGTCCCTCTGTCCATCCTTGTGTCCCTCTGTCCATCCTTGTGTCCATCCGTCCATCCTTGTGTCCTCCCGTCCATCCTTGTGTCCATCCGTCCATCCTTGTG
>NC_135175.1:36879168-36894168 GCF_041146795.1 Maylandia zebra | reverse complement strand
TCCCATTTTGACCTCGGGACTTCCAGGTTGTACTCGGCACAGATGTTCCTGCACACTATGCCGGCCACTTGGTTATGGCGTCCCATGCATGCCCTGCCTGAATGCTGGCATCTTTTTTCCACTGAAAATGAAGAACAAGCTGCTATTACTCAAATGTTATTGAGAGGTGAAATAAATGTGAAAGTTCAAACTGATGTGTAGTCGTGCAGGTGTGCAGCGTGGATTAAAAGCAGTTTAATTTGAAGGGATGTGACAAAAGTCTCTGAGGAGCTCCTCCTGCCTTCTTTCTCTCGTGTTGTCTTCTGATTTGGGGTCTGACACTAAATCAGTTTTAGTGTTCAGATGAAGCCGACCCTTGGAAAGTCTTCATGTCTGTGTGAATGATGCTGACAAGTTTCCTGAGGCGTCTCTGGGCTGATCAGCTTGCTCTGTTGTGTCCTTTGGGCGTGAGCAGGGAGCACCTGTACTGACTGTGCTGGAGGTGTTTGCAGTGTGGAGCATGTGTGTAACTGTGTTTCGTGGGTCTGGCTGTTTGAGCAACGACAGATGACGAGTTTTCACCATAAAGTGTGAGGGAGATGTAAATATCAGGAGTTTCCTGGGACACACACAAAGGAGACAAACCCGGAAAGAAAACAGGTGTGTTGGCAGGTATGACGACTTAAAGCTCACTGCAAACACCTGGTCTAGCTCATTCATTCAGTGGGCTGAGTGAAAGTTTCCAGTAAATAGACAGAGCCGTGCCCTCTGTGCATGGCTAACCTCTCAGAGGCGAGCTGACGCTGGTTCACAGCGTTTCCACTCCACTGGTGGATAAAACAACTTGTGTGTGTGTGTGCGCGTGTCTGTAGTGTGTGTGTGTCTGTGTGGTGTGTGTGTGTGCGCGTGTCTGTAGTGTGTGTGTGTCTGTGTGGTGTGTGTGTGTGCGCGTGTCTGTGGTGTGTGTGTGTGTCTGTGTGGTGTGTGTGTGTGCGCGTGTCTGTGGTGTGTGTCTGTGTGGTGTGTGCGTGTGTGCGTGTGTGTTTGTTACTGTTATTATTTCTGGCTTTGAAACACATTTTTCACTGTTCTTACTCACACCTGGTCAGGTGCAACACACTGCTACCACCTGCAGGTGGCGGTAATGCTCACAGAAGTTCATTTTTATGAATTTTACCACCACTGTAGACTTCAGACTGTATATAAAGTTGGACAGTTTAATACGGGAGTCTATGGGGACTGACTCACTGCTGCCCCTGCAGGTCGTTAGAGGAACTGCAGGCTTGCTTTCAGAGGTTGAATCTTAGTTTGACCACAAGCCAACATCTTTAAAACTGTCCTTGTTAAAACCTCTTATTAAAGGCGTTTCCGAGCGCGTGCAGTGGTCACATGCTCTCTGACACCGTCAGCTGGTAATATGTTGGAGCTCCTTGCAGAGTTTGTCTCCCCTCTTGTGGCCAGACGTGGGTTTGTGCAGCTTTAACATTGGGCTAAAAGTGAAGGAGTGAAAGGAAATGTGTGAGCAGTGTTTCTCTTTTCATCCTGGTTGGCAGGTAAAAATAATCCAGGTGTGGCCCGCTGTCTCTGCCCACTCTAATAAAACCACAGGTAGCAACTCATCTCTGCTGGCTCGTGTTATTAGTCAGCTTTATTTTAGCAACCGCCCACGCACTAGCTCACTCACTCCATGTGTGTGTGTTGCATCATAAGGATTCCCCCACAGGAGCAGTCTGTTGGCAGTCTTTGTTGGTAGGGTGTGACACAGAAAGCCCCCCACCACGCACACGCCGTGACTAACAGCAGCGACTGGAGGCGTGGCCAGACCATGATGCATCTGATCGACTGCTGCCTCATCAGACGGTCATCTGAGCCCACTGCAGGTCTGTCTGAGGTCGGCCACAACAAACGTCTTCCTCAGATCTGTGGAGATGAGGCAGTAAGCACCATGTCATCATCCAGATAACACAAACCTCCCACTGGGGAGTGGATGCTGATGGTTTGGGCCCATATTTGGAGATTTCTACAGTTGTTAGCTAGAGTTCACATTTTGAACATTAAAATGTGAAATAAGTAAAGAGTTCCAGGCTGTCAGTGTCAGTAACAGCTCTAAAAGACTTGTATCCAGTGTAGCAGCACACCACAGGGCACGCAGCATCCTTCAGCTCTGAAGCGTCAGCATGCTCTGCACAGATACCGCCTCTTTAACATCACGCTTACCTGCAGAGCTCACCAACACAGTCAGCCTGTCTCTGCTTCCTGTACAGATATGACTTTGGTTCTTTGAGTGTCTCTGCAGGCTTCCTGCAACTCTTCATCCCTGATCCTTTATTAGGATCAGCATCATCGGCTGCACGTATGAAGTCACGAGGTAGCAAAACTCCAGGTATCCGGCCCTGGACAGGTGGGACAGCCCCACTGATCCAGTCCTCTGTCAGGTGGACACCTTTCCTGCCTCCTCCCTGGAGCTGCTTCACTGGATGCGGCCTCTCTCTGTGACATTTTCACTCATTTTTGGTCATTAAAAGCAAAATTCTGGTGTGCTTTGAATTTTTAGGATTAGACTGGGCAGCACTGAGGACGCCCTCCAGACGTGAACACAACATTGATCTTTTATTGTCCTGTTAAAAATCTTAGATGTTGCAAAGATTTGTGAACACAGGTGAGTGTGTGTTACCAGCCCCTCAGTACCATGGTCTTTTTAACCATGATCACATGGTGCATTTTCGTCAGTGAATTACACAAACAGACCAACACAAAGTCCCACCAGGTGATTCCACGTACGGCTAAACCAGGTGTGCAGTAGTTACCCACGTCTGCTCCCTAATTCACGCACGGTGCCAGAGATTCCAGGTCCGGTGTTTCCTGCAGCTCTCTGACGGTTGCATAAAAGCTTTTATTGCACACAGAAGATCCCCTGCTCAGCTTCAGCCCATGTTTGGCACCGATGAAGCCGCAGGGGTGGAAGTGCCTGTGTTGAAATCTCTATGAATGTTAAAGGTTGTATTGTTGTGGCTTCAGCGCAGGCCGAGTCCACCGCTGCCAACCAGGCTCTCTGTGTGAGCAGCACATGCTTCTGTTACTCCTCTGGGAGCAGCTCATGAATATGGATTTATCAGACGTGTGTTTGCTGTGCAGGTTTAAACAAACCTGTAAAACTTCCACGTGCAGCAATCCATCGAGTCGCTTCGGCCGCCTGGAACACAGAGTTACAAACATCACAGCAGACATGTAGAGAGCACAAGTACACTTACTTTCTCTGACTTTCTCTGTGTGATTCAGACAATTACTCATGGCTCACACGTGTGTGTGTGTGTGTGTGTGTGTGTGTGTGTGTGTGTGTGTGTGTGTGTGTGTGTGTGTGTGTGTTCCAGGTCGTACTGTTTGTCTGGCCGTCTGTGTGTTTGTGCGTGATAATGTGATGCGTGGGCGGGTCGACATCAGTGTGTGTGTGTCAGTGTGGGCAGTACTCGAGGTAAAGTCAGGCATCTCCAAGAACAGCCTGTCTGACGGTGTGTGTGTGTGTGTGTGTGTGTGTGTGTGAGACAGGTCAGGCCAAGCTGCTTTAGTAGAAACAACTTTGATTATCCTTTAAAGTCTGACTTTATCAGGATTGGAGAGTTTGTTGTTAGAAGTGTTAGAAACGTTCAGGTGAAAGTACCTGCAGGTAACAGGACAGGTGAACCAACGCACGGCTCACTGTGGTCCAACAGCCATAACCACTGAACCCTGCTCTGTGTCAGTGAGGTCAGAGCATCTCTAACGCACTCTAGGCTCCGCCCATGTAGTCCGTATTGACATACTGACTGGAAGAAACAGGCTAAAGAACTGAACAACCAAAACCTGCAGTTGCTCCGACGTCCAGCAGAGGCAGCACTGAATCAGTCCCATGTTAAAACTTTACAGCAGGAATAAACATGTTTACAGCCCGATGCACAAACTGTTCATACCAACCCGTCATCACAACTGTATATACAACCCGTTCTCACTCCCAAAGCGTAACATTTTACGCTAGGTGACAAATCGTCACCATATTACGTTTCCGGCTACCCACCACGTTCCTAAATGACGACCTCGGAAAAAAGAGGAAATATGAGAACCGTCTGGACTGAATCTACACATGTTTGCTCTTTTTCTTCAAATCGCTTAGAAACACGCTATTTAACATCATTAAAGTCCTGGTTACGGTCAGGAATAAGGTTATGGTCAGGGCTAGGGATAAGGTTAGGTTTAGGGCTGGAATACAGGGCTGGAACGTCTACTACCGCGGGAGCGTCATTGCACTGGATTCCAGCCATAACCCGCCGCGTACCATAAGAACGCCGAAGGTCTCCTTTCGCGTTCCTCAGGAACGCTGCGGGACGTGACAAAACATCGACATGTTACGCCTCGGGAGTGAGAACGGGCTGGTATATAATAAGGCTTAAAGTTACCATTGTTAGGGGCGTGGCCTCTGTGGGAAACACTGCGTCCTGAGACCACCAGGGGGAGCTGTAACCTGAACACACGCACTTTTGTGGATTATGCTGTTTGTAATATACTGTAGCATAAACAGAGAGCAGTGCCTTTAGACGATGCTTCGGCCAACATAAAAGTGTGTGTTTGACTGGCCAATACATCACACCCTGAACACACACACACAGGCACATGCACACGTCTAGACAGACCATCTGACCAGTCCACATGTATACTGTATACACCAAAACACACACACGAACACGCAGATGGCCAGACGGAGCATGTGGTCGCTGCAAAAACACCTAAAAATATTGAATGTCAGATAGATAGATAGATAGATAGATAGATAGATAGATAGATAGAGTCAGCTTCAGCCTGCTGGATGAGTCACATTCCTCTCGCTCTGCACATTCCTCTGCAGGTAAACAGGTCTCAGACCAGTCTGAACATGTGGCGACTCAGGCACAGATTTATTACAGTAACAGTCTGCTGTGTGCAGCAGCAAAGTCTGATTTTCCCTGTTTGTACGCTGGTGTGAGAAAGAACCTCAACAAGGTTTTATTCCCCAGATACTGACTTGCAGGAACAATGAACTCCTCCCCCCACGCTGCCTGCAGCTTTGTGGACTGAGCACACGGGGAAAGTTCTGATATGTTTGGTAGTTCCTCCTCCAAAGTGAGATCACAGGTGTGGTGTGGGGCTTATAACACAGTAAAGCTGAAGGTCATGAAAGTTGATGAAGCGGAGGGCTTAGATCTTAACTGCAGTGCATCAAACCACACCTGCGTTTTTTTAAGTCAGTGTGGAAGCCAAGCTGATGGTTTATCAGTCGATCTACTCTCACATATTTCTATGGGCTCTAGGTGGTGACTCCAAAAGGTGCCTTAGACGTTCAGATGGATCTCAGAGCAGAGCTTCCACTCTGGCACATCAAAGGTGGGTATGTGACTAGGATGCTTCCTGTTTGTGAGGCAGGTGAGGTGTCTTGGGCATTCTCTTCCAGGAGGTGGTCCTGGAGCATGTCCAAGACACAGTGGAGATAGATCTGGTGTATATATGGAGGAGGGAGAGGGAAGTCTCTGTTTAGACTGCTCATACAACTCAAACCTGGATAAGTGGATGGATGGGTGGGTCGATGGATGGATGGGTGGATGATGGATAGATGGACGATGGATGGATGATGGAGGGGTGGATGATGGATAGATGGATGATGGATGGATGATGGAGGGGTGGGTCGATGGACGGATGGATGATGAATGGATGGATGATGGAGGGGTGGGTCGATGGATGGAAGGATGGATGGATGATGGAGGGGTGGATGATGGATGGGTAAATGATGGATGGATGATGGAGGGGTGGGTGGATGGATGGAAGGATGGATGATGGATGGATGATGGCTGGATGATGGCTGGATGATGGAGGGGTGGATGATGGATAGATGGATGGGAGGATGATGGAGGGGTGGATGGGTAAATGATGGATGGATGATGGAGGGGTGGGTCGATGGATGGAAGGATGGATGATGGCTGGATGATGGCTGGATGATGGAGGGGTGGATGATGGATAGATGGATGGGAGGATGATGGAGGGGTGGATGGGTAAATGATGGATGGATGATGGAGGGGTGGGTCGATGGATGGAAGGATGGATGATGGATGGATGATGGCTGGATGATGGATGGATGGATGATGGAGGGGTGGATGATGGATGGGTGGATGATGGATGGATGATGGAGGGGTGGATGATGGAGGGGTGGATGATGGATGGATGATGGAGGGGTGGATGATGGATGGGTAAATGATGGATGGATGATGGAGGGGTGGGTCGCTGGATGGAAGGATGGATGATGGATGGATGGATGATGGAGGGGTGGATGATAGATGGGTGGATGATGGATGGATGATGGAGGGGTGGATGATGGATAGATGGATGGGAGGATGATGGATGGATGATGGAGGGGTGGATGGGTAAATGATGGATGGATGATGGAGGGGTGGATGATGGATAGATGATGGAGGGGTGGATGATGGATGGATGATGGAGGGGTGGATGGGTAAATGATGGATGGATGATGGAGGGGTGGGTCGCTGGATGGAAGGATGGATGGATGGATGATGGAGGGGTGGATGATGGATGGGTGGATGATGGATGGATGATGGAGGGGTGGATGATGGATGGATGATGGAGGGGTGGATGATGGATGGGTAAATGATGGATGGATGATGGAGGGGTGGATGATGGATGGGTAAATGATGGATGGATGATGGAGGGGTGGGTCGCTGGATGGAAGGATGGATGATGGATGGATGGATGATGGAGGGGTGGATGATGGATGGGTGGATGATGGATGGATGTTGGAGGGGTGGATGATGGATGGATGGATGTTGGAGGGGTGGATGATGGAGGGGTGGATGATGGATGGGTGGATGATGGATGGATGTTGGAGGGGTGGGTGATGGATGGGTAAATGATGGATGGATGATGGAGGGGTGGATGATGGATGGGTAAATGATGGATGGATGATGGAGGGGTGGGTCGCTGGATGGAAGGATGGATGATGGATGGATGGATGATGGAGGGGTGGATGATGGATGGATGTTGGAGGGGTGGATGATGGAGGGGTGGATGATGGGTGGATGATGGAGGGGTGGATGATGGAGGGGTGGATGATGGAGGGGTGGATGGATGATGGATTGATGGATGATGGAGGGGTGGATGATGGATGGGTAAATGATGGATGGATGATGGAGGGGTGGGTCGCTGGATGGAAGGATGGATGATGGATGGATGGATGATGGAGGGGTGGATGATTGATGGGTGGATGATGGATGGATGTTGGAGGGGTGGATGATGGATGGATGTTGGAGGGGTGGATGATGGAGGGGTGGATGATGGATGGATAATGGATGGGTGGATGATGGATGGATGTTGGAGGGGTGGATGATGGAGGGGTGGATGATGGATGGGTGGATGATGGATGGATGTTGGAGGGGTGGATGATGGATGGGTGGATGATGGATGGATGTTGGAGGGGTGGGTGATGGATGGGTAAATGATGGATGGATGATGGAGGGGTGGATGATGGATGGGTAAATGATGGATGGATGATGGAGGGGTGGGTCGCTGGATGGAAGGATGGATGATGGATGGATGGATGATGGAGGGGTGGATGATGGATGGGTGGATGATGGATGGATGTTGGAGGGGTGGATGATGGAGGGGTGGATGATGGGTGGATGATGGAGGGGTGGATGATGGAGGGGTGGATGATGGATGGGTGGATGATGGATGGATGATGGATTGATGGATGATGGAGGGGTGGATGATGGATGGGTAAATGATGGATGGATGATGGAGGGGTGGGTCGCTGGATGGAAGGATGGATGATGGATGGATGGATGATGGAGGGGTGGATGATGGATGGGTGGATGATGGATGGATGTTGGAGGGGTGGATGATGGATGGATGTTGGAGGGGTGGATGATGGAGGGGTGGATGATGGATGGATAATGGATGGGTGGATGATGGATGGATGTTGGAGGGGTGGATGATGGAGGGGTGGATGATGGATGGGTGGATGATGGATGGATGTTGGAGGGGTGGATGATGGATGGGTAAATGATGGATGGATGATGGAGGGGTGGGTCGCTGGATGGAAGGATGGATGATGGATGGATGGATGATGGAGGGGTGGATGATGGATGGGTGGATGATGGATGGATGTTGGAGGGGTGGATGATGGAGGGGTGGATGATGGGTGGATGATGGATGGGTGGATGATGGATGGATGATGGATTGATGGATGGTGGAGGGGTGGATGATGGATGGGTGGATGATGGATGGATGTTGGAGGGGTGGATGATGGATAGATGATGGAGGGGTGGGTCGATGGATGGATGGATGATGGATGGATGGATGATGGAGGGTGGGTCACCAATGACCTGGTGGATGTTGAAAGTTAAGCTTTGGTTTGCTGTTGGTTTGTTTTATGCTCAAAGTGAGTTTATTCTTTGAAATCAGATTCTTGGTTGAAGTCTGACCACATGGTTGAAAGCTGGTTTTTGTGCAGTTAGATGTTTATGGTAACCAAGAGCTGCCAACACAAAGCATACTTTCAGCTGAAATACATTCAGTGTGAAGGTGTACTGACTGCCACAAAAGAAAAGTACCAAAGAAACACATGTGTCACTTTTTCTTCCAATCTCGGTGAGCTCTGTTTGGAGAGGAGGATGAGAACCAGCAGATGGTTCCTCCCCGTGTCTGCTTCATGGTGTCTCTCTTTGGATCGGCACATTCTTAACTCTGCAGTCCATTGCAGAGGTACACGTATGACCGTGGTACATACACTGACAGGACTTGTATGGTGGAGGTAGTTTGAAACCTCCTCTCCCACAGTTACCAGCTTGTGATACAATTAGCTTCAAAGGGTTTTGTTTGTTGGGCAGCATTCAGTGCTCAGCACAGAGAGTTTAATACGAGCATCCACCAGTGGAACGTGACAGAACCTGAGAGAAAGCATCAACACACTCAACTTTTCCTCAATGTCACATCCAGCTGTCAGAGTTGGTGTGATGTAATTTAACTCCGTTTCCCTCCCTCATCTCTGCCTCGTTTTCATTCAGCACTTCCTGTCTGTCTGGGACTGCCGCTGGCCACACGGCCCCCTGGGAAATCCAGCATTCGCTCGTGGCCAATCAGACTGATGGTATCTGACATCCCTGCCTGAGAATGCTGTGCTCCATGTGTGTGTGTGTGTGTGTGTGTGTGTGTGTGTGTGTGAGGCTGACAGTTTGATGATATTTGACTCCTGTAAAGTTCGCTCACCATCAGGATGGGCTCTCTTCAGCCTTTTGTGTTTTGATGAGATTTAGTTCATCACACACACACTCCCTGGGTCATGTGCGTATGTAGGATATTGTCTCCTGAAGGATCGGCGGTACGCCATTAGCTGTATGAGATTTTGAAAGATTTCATTTCATCCTGTGAGTCATCATTGCTGGTGACCCAAACTTTTCCTCTGACCGGGTGACAAAGAAATCAGTAATTTTAATTAACTCTTATTGAAAACATGTTTCCCTAACAAGAACCTCAAATTCAAATATTAATTGATAATAAAGCAACAAGGTCAGAGGCTCGCTGAGTACAGGCAGTTCCTGGCTCTGGTAGATTCCCCTGATGTTTGGAGAGAGGTTGACAACCAGAGCAAAAAGAACAGAGGGTCTGCCTCAGAAACAAGAACACATAAATAAGCTTCCCAAATACACATTTATAGACCAGGACTGAGGTCTGACTGAGGTCTGGTCCAGCTCCTGAAATTCACATAAAGTTTCTCTAATTACATTCCTCTTGTCCAAATCACAGAGTTCGGGTTCTGGTTGAGATTAAAGCTGTGTTCATAGGTTTTCTGCTCTACATGAGCTGGAAAGTTTGGCAGTGGGCTGGGAGTGGGTCAGCTTCAGACTGGTGAAATCAGCAGTCTGACTCTTCAGTCTGAATGTTGACAGAACAAATGTGATGATTGTTGACATGATCATGAACCGTTTATCGATGGATCCTGGAGTTTGTCCAGAACTTTAAATTCCTTGATGTTCACCTGAAAAATGAATCTTGCTCGGTCCCTCGACACCGTCTTCATTGGCAGCAGCAGCAGCACTGTCTCCCACCATTCATCCTCACAGCATCCTACAGGGGGCCCATGGAGAGCATCCTGAGCTGCTACATCAGTATCTGCTATGGAAACTGCACTGTATCAGATGGGAAATCCTTGCAGCGGTTAGTGAAGACAGCTGAGAGAATCATCGAAGTTTCTCTTCCCTGCTCAAGGACATTTTCCACACACGCTGCAGCCACAAAGCCACCGGCATTATGCATGATCCCTCACACGGGCTCCTTACTCTCCTGCCATCTGGCAGCATTTGGCCCTCGCTGCCAGACTGTGCAACAGTTCCCCCAAAGCATCAGACAGCTTAATACACCAGGTCTGTACTGCAAACACAACGGCACATGTAGGTGAGCACTGTATGTCTTACAGCTGAACAACACACACATGCACATTCATATTTACATTGTGTACCTTCCTATACAGTTATATTCAGTTAACATGACGTGTTCCTAAGAACCACACATGAGGCTACCACATGACGACAAAGGTGCGCACCATTTTCAAAAACATACATGCAGCTGGGGATACATACATATACAAACTTCAATATTTTAATAAGTGGTGCTGAAAGCTCTGCAGTGTCTGATGAGGCCAAGACCTGTTCACTTCTCATTAGTAACCACAGTTGGTCTGGTAGCTTCTCTTTGCCGGCATATAAAGGATTCGTTTGATGGCACTCACTGGACTGACAAACACTCAGAACAACGAGGAAGTCCAAGGAACTCAGTGTAGATCTAAGAAGGAGAATTATAGAGTTACAGAAGGTCTCCTGGAGCCATTTATAAGCAACTACAGATTCCAAGATTTTCAGTTCAAACAACTGTATGCATGTGCAAGTTATTCAGATGAGTCATTAGTTTGCTGAGGTCTGCTAGAAGGACCAAACTGTCACCGTCAGATGAAAGGAAACTGTTTAGGAACAACTCGGGAACCACAAAGGCTCAAGCCTCCCACAAACTGTCCACAAAGTGAGTTTTTCTTCACTGTAGACCGAGTAAAGAAGAGACGGCGAACGAAGCTCCTTCAAACTCAGCTGAACACGGCAGCTGCCCACATGGATGAACGTGAACCGTGATGGTGGTGGCACCATCGGCTCCAGTGTTCCAGCAGGACAACGAAGCCCTGGTTGTGGATAAAGCAGGCTAACACTAACCTGCTGGAATGGGCTTCCCAAAGCCCGACCTCAGCGCTACTGACAGGTTGTGGACTAGGCTTAAACGGTCTGTGCCGGGTCATCTGCCAGAGTGGTCCAAACTTGAATTACACACGAATCCAAAATGAACTCCAGCTTCTGCCCCTTGAAGTCATTAAAGACGTCAACTGTGCAATAACTCCACGCTGGAAAATCAAAAGCTCAAAGAACTCGTTAAAAGCCCCAAACGACCAAAGAGTGAGTGTGATCACCTCCATGGGGCGAAAGAGGAACATCATAACGCAGCTGAACACTCAGTGAGAGAATCCTTCAGCTGAGGATGGAGACTGTGCTTCTTGAACCATCTGTGTTTTTGATTTATGGTGGGAACCCACCCTCAGCTTCCCCCTCTTCCTCCCTCGGTCCTCATCTGTCTGCCCTGCAGAGACGTTTCTCAGTGTCTTTCCCCTTTTAAACGTCAACGCAAAGACCCATAAAACATCTGCCCAAACGCACACACACACACACGCACGCACTGGCTTCAGCCTGCTAATCTTTCTATCAGGCTCCTGGGGTTTGTGGGGTCAAGGTTTTCTGTGTCTTTGCAGGAAATCCAGGTGAAATTTACAGTTTTCCGCCAGAGCGCTGTCTCTGCTGCAGTGGAGGGAAGCCCTGCAGTCTCCGTGTGTTACTCCAAGAAGGAGTTTCAGACTGAACCTGGAACAGGAACAGTTTTTCTTTTACAGTACAAAAACGTTTGCAACTGTGACCTCTGACCCTCAGCAGTCTGGAGGTTTGCACTTAATGAGTAATAATTAATGAAGCCTTATTCTCAGTAGTTATCAGCACACAGCGTCACAGTTTTGGCAGAATATTTACAGTCCGTCTGTTTACTGTTTCCAGCTGGTGATGAACACTCTGAGCTATCAGAGCTGTACCTGTGCTGCTGCCTCTCTGTCGTTTTCCTTTCTGCCACGCTTCTCCTGAACAGTATTTTTATATTAGTGCCAAACTAACGTGGTCATATTGACATGCATGGCTGTGATCTACTGTGTAATTTAACTGTAATAATGAGGTGAAGCTTCCTCTTGAGCTGAAGGCTTTACTGATATCTTGTCAGCCATGTCAGAGGAACAGTCATTCATACTTTTATACTGAACACAAACTGATAATAAAGGATAAACATGGAGCGCTTAATAAAAACTGCAAACACAGAGCTAACAATGAGCGGACAGAGGCAGGAAATGAAACGGAAAAGTTCCACTCGGAGTGGAGAGAAGGACGATGAAAGGATGGATGAGGAAGAGGCGGAGGATTGGATGTGAACTCAGTGACTCAAACACTCGCCACCACAATAGCAGCTCATTAAATGAAGCGTGTTTGACGTCAGTTTGCCTGCACACGGGGAAATGTGCACCGTGTTCTCACCTTCACCTGTTATCTGAGGATTGTGCCAATCAAGCAGCGCTGCTACCCCGAGTCATCGTAACGACTCTGTGCTGAGAAACAATGATTATAATCATGTTCAGTTGTAGCGCCGGTGCGCACGGTGACTCATCAACTCTCCTCCAACAGGTTACAGAGAGGGAAGAGCTGTGATGGTAGCCTGAACGAGGCCCGGGGGAACACGGCGATCCGGCTCCATCCCTGCAGCTCGCAGCACGGCTCAAAGTGTCCACGCCGAACACCTGAGCATCTTCAGTTCGGCCTCCACCCTCTCCACCCATCTCCATCTCCTCTGTGACACAGCTGTCTCTGTGGATGGTTCCCCCAGGCGTATTAAAGCTGCACGTTCACATTTCAAACACCAGCCTGAAACTTTGACATGTGTTTTTTAACCACTCGATCATCAAATGAAGCGATTGTGTAAACTCGGCCTTTGTGAGGTCTCTCACTTATCGGGTCAGGATGTGCACAAACGTGTGCGTCATCACTGAAACACATTGATCTAAACATTTTTCCTTCCTCCTCGTCTTTGTCCCGATCGCTGGGATAATTGTGCTCATGCTCGCGGCGTCAAACACTCGAATGCCCTCCATCACCTGCTGCAGAAATCATCACTGCTGTTCTTGCGTCCGGTCCTGTTCCTATGGTCACGGAGAGCGAGGGTGTCAGCAGCGTGGAAGTCCAGGGACATTTTTTCACTGAGTAATTGGAGAACTCGTTAACCCTGAACTCCTCAGCTACACATCACTGCAGCTTTATCCTCCAGCTACTGCTGCTGGACCGACTCCCACTGCAAATATCATGAATACTTTCCCCTCATCTCCTGAGACATTTGCTTCTTCCTTTGTCAGTCTTTCAGTTTTATTGGTCCCTTTATTCTTGTTTCTTTATTTTTTCAGTATTAATTTTCTTGTTTTTGTCTAATTTTGTCTAGACACACCAGTCGGCTAATGAGTTATTTCAGTTGTAAAGTAAGCTAGCTTATTTAAATCCATTAGCTGTTAGCTCGTTACATTAGCTGATAGACTTGTGCTTTGATTAGCAGTTAGCAGACCAGCCCTGAGAGGCTGAATGACTGTGACCTCTCCTAATCCAAATGTTTTGTGACGTTATTAGCTTGCTGTCATCATTAGCTAATGGGTCCTTCCATAAATGCTGTGACCTGTTGTTGGTCACACTCAGTTATACTTTCCCTCTGCCCTCAGCTGATCCTTGGTCAGCTGTTAATCACCATCACATGAAGAAGTTTACTGCTGCGTTACTGCTTCCACAGGAGCATCCAATCACAGCACTTCTATGAAAGCAGATGTTTTGGAAGTTCAGGTGTATTAACACTTTGACACAGTGTTCCCAGCTGTAAAGGACTCGAAACGTGGAGCGCAGTAACAGCAGCGAGGTTCCTCAGGAGAACGTGGAGTGTGGTGCGATCAGTCTTTAATCACAGGAATCAAACTCAGTGACTCTAGGTGAGTGTGTCTGTCTCCGGGGTTAGAGGTAGTTCAAGGCAGAGGCAGCGATGGGTGGAGGTCCAAAGCACCGCCTGCAGAGCTCACAGGGCTGAAGAAGATGTTTATTACAGTAACCTGAAGTAACTGAACTAAAATCAAAAAGTAGACTTTTGAAAAAAGAAAAAAAGAATAAACTCACTGAAATTATTTAGTTAATCTGAAAACTAGTCTCTGCTGTTTTGGTCTGACAGTCACAGCTGTGGTGCTCCTCCGGCTCGACGGACACACGGAGAGAAACTCACTTCAACCTTCAAAACAACACTGAGAAACCCACCTCGTCACTGACGTGTGGTCACATGTGGGGTGTGTGTGTTTCTGTGTGTGTCTGTGTGTGTCTGTGCCTGTGTGTGTGTGTCTCACAGTGGGAATCCTCCTTTATTAAACGCTCTAATCCTATTTTGACGACTCTCAGAGTAAAGCGATAGCAGGCCAGGAAATTAAACAGACGACACACAGCACACTGAGTGCACTCGTAAGTCTATCTCTGTGAGGACCCGCCACATGTTCAGACCATGTGAGGACATTTCATTAGCTGGGCCCACGTCCTCATTTTAGGTTTACAGCGTTTTAGTAGGTAAAGGTGATGCTTTGACATGAATTGAGCTGCGGTTTGGGGAAGGCCGACGGCTCCCGGGCAGATCCCCATGCTAGATCTGTCAGAGGTTAATGGTTGCTACTGATGAGTGATGCTGTCTGTGGATCTCCCAGGACGGGTCCTCCTCATAACAGCTGGTTGTAACTTATTTACTTTGTGCTGTGTTAATGCTGTTTTTTTCTGTAGCTGTGATGGGAGACTGGCAGCTCAGACTGAAGGTAGT
>NC_135175.1:36861668-36871668 GCF_041146795.1 Maylandia zebra | reverse complement strand
TTAGCCCCACTTAAATTTTACGCTGTGATGGAAACAGCTTCAGAGGATATCCAGCCCGCACATGGCAGTCCTCGCACACGGTCTTCAGCTGGCTGCTGATTAAATCACATTTCAAGGACACTTTAATGAGCTCCAGAAACGAGGGAACCCTGAAACACTCCAAAGCTGCGCCGCAGGGTCAGGATCCTCTCTGGGCCTGACTCCACGCTCAGCAGCAGCGTGGTGGTGCAGCCGGGTGTGACGGTGCTGATCAGGTCACCTCGTGCTCCTCCACCACGCTCCATCAGCCTCTCAGCCACGCCTGCCCTCTCCACAGTGTTTACACTCAACATTTTAGCAGGAAATTAACAGTCTGAACCTTCTGGCAAAGCGTTCAGCAGCTGAGTGCTGTTTCAAATCACGTCTACCGTTACACAAAACATGTTCCAACGTTTTTCAGTGAATCTGCCACAAGTTCATTAATGTGCTCACACAGTATCTGCTTCTCATTTCCTTCCACAAACTGAAGTGTGCTGAACACAGACGCTGTGACTGCCACCAGTGATGGAGAGTCGGGTGGAGTGTTCCTCTGTGTCCTGTGGAAGAAGCTGCTGTGTAATCAGAACCTGTACTGTTGGGGTGAAACAGACAGTGTGGCAGTGGACGGATTCATCAGTCACTGTGTGACAGGAACTATTTCTGTGAGAGCAGCTGGTTCCTAACTGGAACCAGTCGTCCAGTCGGTGTGGTCGGCACTTCTTGTTAGAAACAGTAACGAGCGCACTTGTTTCTCTGAAGAGCAGCAGTCAGACGTCTGCTTTAGATCCTCCACACAAACTTTAGTTTGCTGCACCTGAAGCATCAGTTTGTAGTCTGGACTGACAGAAGCGTCCTCAGGCAGGACACACGGCCGCCTTCTTTATTATTTCTGACTAGAAACACTTTTTTAAAAACACTTTCAGATACTCGATCTTGTCCACGTTTGTTGCTTCAGTCTGGATCAAACTCTTGGGTCTAACCTGCAGGACGTTTCTGCTCGACGGTCCAGTTTCCTCGGATAACCTCAGCGGGGATGTGGACCAGTTTAGATTGTAGATTATGATGAAGAGCAGCTCAGCGTGATCGTCTGATTTATCTTTAACTCGCAGTCAGAGTTAAAGATTGGGACGGTCAGATTCCCGGGGAACACCCTCTGTTCTGTAAGCTAACTCTCACAGCGCCGCTATCGCAGATGGAAACAGTCATTTGTGATAATTACCCCGAGTGATTTTTTTCCTGTGCAAATCGTCCGTGTTGGTAATTTGTCAAGAAAAACTTCCGAGTGAAATTACCCAGAGAGCTTTCATTAGCAGAGTCGGAGCTGATCCGTCCCTCTGCGTGCTTCACCGTGCTGTCAGTGACTCCTCCGTCCAATGACCGACAGTTTTATGGTGAAATGCTCCTAACAAGGCGTTTGGACACGGCAGCAGAGCGGCTGCTTAATGACTCGACTTCAGTGAAGTATAATTACTCCTTGAACGAGGATGATTAAGTGTTCAGATTTCAGATGTTCCCTGAACGTGACATAAAGTTTCTCACAGACGTTGACAGGATCACGTCACCTCCTGAGAAAGAGCATCAAACAGCAGTCGACCACGGCGGCTGCCCCGCTGGCAGGGGAACACCCTGCTGCGGTCCCCGGAGCCTCTGATCTCCGCTCGCCCTCAGCCGCTTTACTGCTGGTCTTGTGGAGACCAGTAATGACTGCGCGCGCCTTAAAATATCCAACTGCACCCCAAAGCGTGACACGTCTGTGCGTCTGATTTAGAAACGTCCTCACAGAAGAGTCGCGGGCCTTGATGTGCCGCTGAGGCCAGCGCTTCATCTGCGAGTCATTTTACTGCCTCCTGTCATTAAGAGGGACGTCTATTTGTGCTGCACACACTCTGCAGCGGTGTCAGCCTGCCTACACCTCAGTCCTACACCAAGAGTCTGTCTGTGTGCTGGGGGGTAAAAACTAAAACTACTGGGTTTGGTGGGAGCCCTGAAAGGATTCGAGTAGCTGCAGGAAGGGTTGAACTGAGGGTTTAGCTTAAAGATGCTTTTTCACACTAGTAACACCACACAGTGCTGAACTGGGAATGATGGCCAATAATATTAATACCACAGACTCTGACTTTGACACAAAGTCATGTTTTATGTCCAGATGATGATGCAGAGCTCCTGCTTTCTAACCAAAGAGGAGGCACGATGATGGTGGAGGAGGCTGAAGCTGATTATCGGTATGGGCCGTACTGGTTTTGTTGTTCGGTTGCTGTGTTTTCTGCATTCCCATTCACCTGTTTCCCATCAGCCAGCTGTATTTAAGTCTTCACCAGGTGGTCAGCTCCATCAGAGCGGTGAATCCGCTCCTTACCTGGCTTCCCTCCTGGAGCTCACCAGCCTTTAACCCGTGGGTGTCGAACTCCAGGCCTCGAGGGCCTGCAGGTTTTAGATGTGTCCTTGATCCAACACAGCCGATTTAGTGGATAAATTACCTTCTCAACAGGTCTTGAAGTTCTCCAGAGGCCTGAACTAATCATGTGATTCAGGTGTGTTGACCCAGGGTGAGATCTAAAACTGCAGGACACCGGCCCTGGAGTTACCCACCCCTGCTTTAACCCAACAAACCAGGTGTCTCCTCCACTCAGGACTCTCCCAAGTAATTCAGAAAATTCTCACAGCCTGCCTCATACTTTCATCCCGGAGCAGCAGCTCTACTCTCCTCTCTGCTACTCGACTCAGACTGCAGCCTAAACATCACCCCAGTGAATTTAACTTCCCTTAAAATTTGATTTCCAGTTAAAATAAAGAATCAAAGCTGCTGCTGCTGGTTTTGTCTTGAGTCCTCCGTCCTGCTCTGGTGGCCACAGCTTGTAACACTGATTCGATGCACTGACGATATAAAAGCCACAACTTCTTATTGGTCGGCCATCTTTAAACCAAATAATTATCTGATTAGGACTCTTCGTCCCCAGAAGGACCCGAGTCCCCGCAGTGTTGCTGTGTAAACACATTTACGTCCCCACAGCATGACTAATACAAGCGCACGCACACACTCTCCTTCCATTAAATGACATTTTGTTTGTGTCTCCTCACAACAGCACGCACACAGACCTCAGTCCATTACCTCTCTCTCACACACACACACACACACACACACACACACACACACACACACACACACACACACACACACACACACACACTGTGTGTTTTGCTGGTTGTTGGGGTTTCCTGGTGCCCTGTGTGCTGCTGTTTGAAAGCTGCAAGCGGAGTCTGGCTTTGATGCCGGCTCTCCAAGGTCGACGGCGTGTTGTGAGTCACGTCTGTGGAAACAGAAGATGTGACAGTAAACTCTAAATATACACTTCACAGCAGATCACAGAGCGTGACGCCGCCTCATAAGAACACAAGTTAAATATAAGTGAACGAGGTGGCATCAAAGAGTTCGGCTACTAAATGATATGACCTCTGGTGCTGTGTGATGTCATTGTGGGCGGAGCTGTGGATTTTAGCTCAGCTTCAGGAGGGAGGGGTGGGGCTTCAGGTGAGTGGATAAATAAACCAGTGACCTCTACCTCTGCAGTGAAATCTGCCTCTGCAGTGAAATCTACCTCTGCAGTGACCTCTACCTCTGCAGTGAAATCTACCTCTGCAGTGAAATCTACCTCTGCAGTGACCTCCACCTCTGCAGTGAAATCTGCCTCTGCAGTGACATCTACCTCAGCAGTGACCTCTACCTCTGCAGTGAAATCTACCTCTGCAGTGAAATCTGCCTCTGCAGTGAAATCTGCCTCTGCAGTGAAATCTACCTCTGCAGTGACCTCCACCTCTGCAGTGAAATCTGCCTCTGCAGTGACATCTACCTCAGCAGTGACCTCTACCTCTGCAGTGAAATCTACCTCTGCAGTGAAATCTACCTCTGCAGTGACATCTACCTCTGCAGTGACCTCTACCTCTGCAGTGACATCTACCTCTGCAGTGACCTCTACCTCTGCAGTGAAATCTACCTCTGCAGTGACCTCTACCTCCGCAGTGACCTCTACCTCCGCAGTGACATCTACCTCAGCAGTGACCTCTACCTCTGCAGTGAAATCTACCTCTGCAGTGAAATCTACCTCTGCAGTGACATCTACCTCAGCAGTGACCTCTACCTCTGCAGTGAAATCTACCTCTGCAGTGCCCTCTACCTCTGCAGTGACCTCGGGTTAATAAAAACTGAAGTTTAATGAACCTCTGCAAAGATGGCCGCCACCCCGACCCCCGTCAAAACTACGACACCAAAACCTGAATGCAGACAAACAGAGGTGGAGTCAGAGCATCTTTATAAAGTGAGAGATGCAAATAAAGGTTACTGCAAAGGACATGACAGCTAATACAGTTAGTGGTGAAATGTCCACACAGCTGTGCTCCACAGTCTGTCTGCAGACTAAACCCTTTTAAGCCTTTTGCAGTTTTGTGGGGAGTTTAGCACCTCAGACTCTCACAGTTATCTCTGCTCTGGGTGCGATGCCAGCGTCATAATGGAAAGAGTCACTCAAGAAAAACTATTTACTGTTTAATTCATTTCACTCTAATCAATACATAGACAAGAGAAAGTGTAACAAGAACGTCCAGGCGAGATTTAAGACGTGACCAGTAGCTGATTCAGTGTTTGCTATCCACAAAGTGACCTGAGCTTCACATGGAGCATCGTCAGCTGATCAGAGCTGCCTGTGGCAACAGATCAGGATGAGACGGTCTGTGTGTTCACTGGGATGTCCTGAGGTGTGTGAGGGAAAACATTCAGAGGAAACCACCTGCACTGCAGCATGTAGGGAAGAAATTTCCTACAAGAACTGGTTCCCAGTAGGTCAGTAAGTTGGAATTGTCAGTTTTCTTGCCTACACTTGGGCTACAATCAGCTGATTGTAGTTTGTGTTAGGAGAGGACAAACTAACACAAGCATCTGCACAGACAGCATGCTAACACCTAGCTATCCAACAACCCAGAGCTAAAGCTGAGCGTGTGCAGACCTCGGCCCAGCAGCCAGAGCCTGAACTTCAACAGGTAACAAACTGATGATCAGTCAGGCTGCAGCCTCATTTCTACCTGTTCCTGTTTATACAGTAGAATCACCATGACGACCACTTTAAAGCCTCTTTGTGTTGGTTGTGTTCAAACCTAAATACTAAGAGGAAGCTCACAGTGTCCTCATTAGGATAGGGATCTGTGCTGAGGGGCTGTAGCCTCAGGTCTATGTTGTTAAATGGTGATTATGAGACAGATGATTTTACAGAGTCACATGAAGGTAATGTTCTGTATAATATGTGTAAAACATTACTTTTTTATAGCGTTGACACTGGTCCCACCAAAGACAGGAAATGACTCTGGACACCACCTGTAACACTTGCTGCAGGTGTTCAGGCCCGCTCTGTGTTTATGCTCACATGATTCGTGTCTTTCCTCTCAGCTTGTTCCCACTCACTGTTTTCAGTTCAGAGTGCAGAGCAAACACTCAGGCTCCCAGCGGCTAGTCACAGGTCAGCGGAGGGTGACCTCTGACCTCTGTCCTCGTGGATCGCAGCTTCAGCACAGACTGCATTTTTGCCTCTGGATGAGGAAGCCAGTTCCCGCTGCGCCTCCTCCTCGTGCACGAGTGTGGTTTAAGGAGTGTGGTCCAAGAGTGAAGCCTTAAACCTGAGGGTCACCATGGTAACTGTATTTTAAAGCGACAATACTTGACGTTATATCTCTGTGTCATCAATGCAAACGATGGCAGCGAGAACCAGTTTGAAACAGCTCTGAACAGCAAACTTCAGATCAATCTAGTGACTTTGAGGAAGAGGTCAGAGGTCAAACAGGACATGATGCTTTAAACATGTCCAGTTTCACAGGAAAAGAAACGATGACTCGTGACTCTTGTGTACGTCCTTTAAACTTTAATGGTGAAGCAGAAAAACAAAAAATACTATAAAATAAATTAGATTAGAAAAATGCCACAAGCACATTTGATTTGTACAACAAAGCAATGCAACATACTGGAATCTGATTTCCATATATACAGAATAAAAAATAGACTTTTTATTCTTTGTCCACTTTGTTCAGTGTCAGTATTTTTTTTTCATTTCAATATAAACAAAATTTGAACAAATAACAACCACGTTTTGTTTGTTTTTTATTTTTTGCTTCTTTTTGAGTTTTTTTCTGCACTGACGTTTTGTTTGTGTCCATGTACACAGGACCAACTCCGAGGTCGTCCCACAGTCCAGAAGAACAATAGGAAGCTCCGCCCTCCTCCATGAAACCATCATAACAACAAAAAAAATCCAAAAAGTGAAAACATGTAACTTCATCAAAAAGGCGACAAACACTCCAAAACTTTTGGTGAACAAATCGACAATACTGATAGAAACACACACGACACAGAAACAGCCGGACTCTGATTGGACGGCGTTTTCTACTAAATTTACGGCTGTGGATTGTCTTTTTTTTTTTCAGTTCAGCATTGTGGGAAGTGGAGTTCTTGATGTGCAGAGAGCGAGAGGATGAAACAACAGCAGAGAAACTAAAAACATGAAAACTCACTCAGGACAAAATAACTGCAGGAATCATTTTCTGTGTTTTTCTGTGAAATCCTTTTGAATCAGATCATAAATTCATTGCTTTTCATTTAAAAACAAACAGATACACAAACTCGACTCTTTGGTCTCCTAAAGCAAACTAAGACATTAAATATCAACTTTAACAGCTTTAATTTCACCGTCAAAATTGAATTTTCACCAAATCAACTGAATTTTATGATTCATATGAAAATTCCCATTTCATGTATCCAAAGTGCCATGTTACCAACATTTTATATGATTAATGCTGCGTTTATGCAGCGATTTGTCTCATAGGAGAAAAACTTCAAAAATTTTACCAGATTTTAACTAAAAAAAATTTAATTTTAGCCCCTGTGTGGAAAAATCCCATAAAACTCACAACGTAACTTTAATAAAGACATAAAGGCCGCTTTGTTTTTGAGTTCATTGAGAAAGATGAGATGCTAATGCTGTAAACATTCACCACAGACAAAGACGTGAACGTGGATTGCAGAGGTTCGATAGGCGGGTTAGCTGTAGGCTAGCTATCACAGAGAACTTTAGCTAGCCTGTTTTACAAACGCAGGAAGTGGATCCCACAAAAGTGTGTGACCAGCACGTTTTCTAAGTGCTTCACTTTAGCAGAAGTCCTCGGAGCTTCTGACCGGACAGACCGGAGGTTCCCCGTGTGATTATTTAAGTTCTTAGCTCCATATAAACATATTAATCTGTACATGCTAACTGGTTGGCTAGCACAGCTATATAGCAACAGGCACGTGCAGATTTAGCCAATCAGAAGCCTCCACAGCTGACCTGCCGCTAAGTGTCAGAAAGCAGCAGGTGAGTGGAGAACGTCGTTTTCTGGAGACATCTATTGTGTATCTACTGTTAGCAAACGTTTGCTTAGTAATCTTTTATAAATCTAGAACAGTTCTGCTTTTCCTGATTTCCTGTCATGAAGCTCATGTTCATGTTAAAAATTTAGAAACTGTTTTTTCTGGAGGCCTATCTCCCCCCACCACTCCCCCTGCCAGTGGCGGACTCCCTCAGACATCGGTGCGTTGGTGGTTCTTGGTGTCCGGGGATGGGCATCCAGGTACACACCGGCTCACTCCTTGGTGGCTGCTTATCGGGGCCTGGAGCCTGGGGCTCGATCACTCAGGCACGGCTGGCTGCCGGCGGAGCTCACGGGCGCGTCACTGCAACTCCCCCTGGCTTCTGCTCCGCGGCTGCTGAGTGAGCCCTCATCTGGGACTCTCCTCAGCTCTTTCTGGGACAGTGGCGCGGCTGCCCCTCTGTTGGTCTTCCTTGGTCTCTTGTGTTCTGGGGGCCTCTGGATGTCTGGAGTTTTGATCTCCTCCATACCTGCTTCATGCCCTGGAGGACGGGGCTGTGGCCCCCCCACACCCTCTAGCAGATCATGCTGTGAGTACAGAGAGCTGGGCGTGGGCAGCAGCTCACTGAGAAGCAGTGACAGAAACAAACAGAAGGGGATGCAGCTTTCCTGCTAGACTTTTATTGTGAAACAGCATCAAGACCCACATCCTGAAATCAAAGGTACATTCTAACGCGAGTCAGCCACCTGCTTTTGGCAAAATCAGGATTCTCTGGCAGTGAGCGTTAGACGCCAGCTTCAAGCCTCAGCAACCAGGAAGTGACACAACTGATGACACGCTCAAGTATTCTGTCAAGACTAGTGGGGCTCAAACCTGTGACCTCCCTCCGGTCTGTCCTCTCTGTCTGTGGCTAATCTGAACACGAGTGTCGCTATAGTGCAAAAAATAAACACGTTTGAAACGCTTCTTTTAAAAAAGAGACATGATAACACAATATATTATTAACAACAATAATAATATTAATATACTTACTGACAATAATAATTATAACATAAAGAAGTGTTTGGTTCCAGCAGCCGAGCCAACTTGTTTCTTTCAAGTATCTCTCAACACACACACACACACACACACACACACACACACACACACACACACACACACACACACACACACACACTTCTAAATAAAGTACAAGAGTCTTCTTCTGTCTTCCTCCAACATTTTGAGAAAGTAAACATTTGGGGAGCCGACAAACGGAGACAAATAAAATACAATAAGGTCTGAAAACGTGAAACAAGTTGCATAGTTTTGAGATTTTTTTCTTCTTTTGTCGCATTTTTTTCAGGCACCTCGTCTCTCCGAAGTCGGTTCAGCGGTGCTTGAACGTCTCAGCCACATAAATAAGCTTCGCTCCTCCGTTTGTAACAAAAATATATTAGAGCTTTTTTTCTTCTCTTTTTCTGAAAGTGCCGTGGAGACTCTCTGAGTTCTGCTGGACGAGTCTGGAGCAGAGTTTTTATCCCAGAGGGCGACCTCGAGGGACGGAAGGAGGCGAAGGATGAAACACAGTCAATAAAAGTGACGTGATGATCCTAGAGTCAGCTTCCTCCCTCTCTGGGTTCAGAGGTGCTCCTCCTGTCCCGCTCAGGTCTGCGTCTACGAGCAGCCGCACTCCTCCACGATCATGTTCTGGACGTCCTTCTTGATGATCTTCTGCTCCTCGTTGTAGTACAGCATGGACATGGCTCGTAGGCGGGTTGGCACGCAGCACGACTTCACGTTCTGGAAGGGGCTGTAGCCTCTCATGCGGTAGTGGCTGATGACAGTGGAGTGGAAGGACAGCGTGGACCCGGTGATGCTCGCCACGTGGGAGGGGCATTCGCCCTCGCAATAGTTGGCGTGATAACCGCGTGGAGCGATTATCCAGTCGTTCCAGCCAATATCTTTGAAGTCGACGTAGAACTGCCGTTTGCAGCAGACACGCACCTTCCCATCACACTCCAGCCCGCGCTTCCTGCGCCGCTGCGAGTCGCTGCCGTCTCCCTGCCGGACCACGGCCATGAGGAAGGGCCGGTGGGACTGCTCCCGCTGGTTGTTGCGCTGCGATGTCTCAGCGCTGCCCGAGACCAGGACGATGGTGGCGCCGGTGTCGGCGCAGAGCGGGCAGGACACCCTGAGGCTCAGTGTCGTACTTGTGGCGCTCTGCAGCAGGGCCTGCACGGCCGCCGACACCGGGAAGGTGTGCCAGCCGCTGCGGCGGGTGTCCACCGTCTTCTCTGACAGGAGGGTGTCGTCCTGCGGCAGAGATGGACGTCCGCCGGACGGGTGGTGCTGCTGGAAGAGGCGGATGGTGACTTTGGCTCGGCTGCGGTTGGTCTTGGCTAAACGGAGGAAGAGCCAGACGTTGGCCTGCTCCACCAGAGACAGGTCGCCGCCTTCTTTGGAGAGGACGAAGTTCACCGTGCCCGGAACCTCACCTGAGACGGACACAGATGGAGACGGACGGTTAGAAAGACTGTCATACCACCTACATTCAAACACACCAACCCGTCCATCCACCCCAACCTCAGTCACCTCAGTCACTTCATGAGTCATGTGACT